>NC_091121.1:26613436-26913436 GCF_040183065.1 Periplaneta americana
CCCCGGACTCATTTCACCGGCATTATCACCTTCATATCATTCAGGTGCTAAATAGCATAGATGTTCATACAGCGTCGTAAAATAACCCAATAAAATAAAAAATATATATATAAGAAATATAACCTCAATAATATAAACAAGTGTTAGAAAAGTTTTAATTAGGGATGATGAAATAAACAAGAAACGTTTTAATAACGATGATGAAATAAAAAATAAACATGAATAATTTTAAAAGAAACAATTATTGAAAGTACAATTTTCAAATTTGAATGTTCAGTGGTTGGTGGTTCAGTTGATATTATATTGGACGTGTGCGTAAAAGAAGTGAACTCGTTGATGTATCCCTCAACTTATTCAGGATTTCCGAATGGTGCTCTCCATATATGACCAGTGATCTTTATTAATTCTTGTTCTTGAATGCCAATGCGACTCATATTTGAAAGTGCTGTGCATCGACTGAAGTGGTTTGTAATTTTCTGTTTTTGACGTTTAGACCAGTGCAGTTTGAAATGTTGGCAAACAAAGAAACAAATGCTAGGGTAGTGATAAAAATAAACAAATGCTAGGGACGCGATAAAATTAAACAATGCTAGGGACGCGATAAAATTGTGCGATAAGCAGCCATGATTGGTTGAAAGATGTCCTTTCGTACCGTTTTATTGGTCAAAAGTAGTGTGGCGTAGTAAAAGTGTAATAGTAAAAAAAATAATAATTTTCCCATAAATGTTACCACCGTTTTACTCGATTACTGTCCGTATAATTTTACACATAGATGCCTAAACTTTAAACAGGGTTACCTTGTCAATAATGATAGCCTGTAAATTCAGAAGGTTATTTTTCAATAAAACTATGTGTAAAGTAATTAACCACAATTTGGGTTTCATGCAAAAGTTAATTATATGAAACAAAATACTTGCAGATACAATCCGACAATCTTTATATTAAATAGGAAATATAAGTTGTATTGGGATACAAACACTTAGACAGATGCTAAAATATCACGTAACAGGAAAATACGTTACTCATAAAAAAAAAAACCTGTTAGACGCTGCAGTAGGCCTATCATTCACAGACAACAGCGATGATAATACAGAGAGCAAGTGGAATGCACGAATCATTGGAGAATGGAGTTAATTTGCTCTGAAACCAGCAGCATACTTCTGTCATTCCCTTCGTCATTCCTGCAGAAGACATCGTTTCACGTATTCGTAACCTCAGCTTAAAACAACTTTAAATACTCTTGGGAATCTTCAGAGAAATGCAAGGGCTGGACTCTCAATACAGCAAAAATAGTCCGACAATTTCTTCAGCCAATTAAAGAGACATGCACTCTGAAACACCACAACGTTTGAAAACGTTGTAATAAACCTTACCAAAACTTTGTACTTTTTAAAAATGTAGTTGTTTGTATGTGTTTATTTACACTGCAAGTGGGCAAGCACCCGGTGACAATGGTATACACAATATAAACAATACACAATAAAATGATAAACAATACACAATAAAATTATAAGTAATATACAATAAAATTTACAATACACAATACAATTTAACACAATAATTATAATTAATAATAAAACATAAAATACCTAATTTTACAATACAACCTACATATGTACAGGCTCTACATAAGTTTCAATAGTCTTTCACTTTACTCTCATCTCACTCACTGTAGTGGCACTATGACCCATTTCACTTTATTTCATTGACGCTATAAATTATCACTGATTGGAACTATTCACTGCACTGTAAAACCATAACTTCACTGACTCACCTCGCTTCACTGATACAACAGTTCAAATAAGTCAAATAATTACACCCTTATGCATACTTATAAACAGAACTACATTTAAGCTAAACATTTCTAGTCTAAGACCCTCTTACACGCTATTTTTAAATAATTTACAATTCAAACCAAGGAAGTAACTCGTCAGGCTAAATAAATACATGTCACCTTAAAAAATTAAATGTTAAATATCACCTTAATTTTAATTTGCACTTCATACACAACTTTTTAAGTTATTCTTGAATCTCCTTAAGGAAAGACAGCCCTCAAAGACCGCTGCAGATAGGTCATTCCAATCATTTGTAGTTATATTTAAAAATGAAAATTTACCTACATCCGTTTTCTGTTTCCTACATTTAATTTTAAAATCATGATCGTTCCTACCATAGTACGTTGGCTTTTCTAACCGAGCCGTTATGTCTACCCATGCTTTCTGACCTAGGTGTTGAAGACAATACACAACTTACAAAGTATGAACTTCAGCTCGAAAGTAAACGTCTGTTCTAGTACTTTAAATTCTTGTAAAAACGCGTTAGACCAAGTTTCAGCACGCTTTTCTTGCTGAAAATAAACGTACGATTAATGCATAGAAATCGACATGAAATCTCAAATCTTTCCACTGCGTAAGAGGCAAGCACTGACCGCAAAATATGTAAATTAATACACTGACGTAAGCTTGGTTTTACTGGTAGATTTAAAAGTATTTTAGGGTTGACAGGTCTTGTGGGAGGACGCACTATCTGAGCTGTTGTACCTGAGTACAAATACAGTACAGTAGTGGCAAAAAAAAAAAACGGACCGACCCTTGTAGCTGATTTCAGAGCCTTGTTCACTCCAGAGCACGATAGACTGGCAACTAAGACTTTTGCGGTTCGAATCCTGCCTGGGAAGAAAACGTTTTTTGTTCCTTATTCAAATTTATTCCCAATACTTTTCGATTGCAGCGATATTTTACTACTTAATTAACTTATTATACCCAGAACATGAATTTTATCAGCTTATTTTCTAATGGCTTTCGAAATGGGCTATGAGAGCAGTCGAAACTACAACAATTTCAATAGATTACTCGCTATCTTGTGAATGCGGGCGTGGCATGCGCATTGGCTCATTTCGGGGACTGATTATTCCGTCGGTCCGTTTTTTTTTTTTGCCACTACTGTACATGAATAACAGGTCTGAGCAAAGCCTGTGAATATACTGCGCTAGCACACACTTACAAATAAGCTGGCATTTACATAAAATATAAAATATTGGTTGAACATTTACAGGTATTCCAATATAATAAAATAAAGTTATGTCCCATTGCCCAGAGCACATAAGAATTTTTTTTCTTCGTAAAATTCTGTTACGAAGTCCCCTAGCTCGGCCAGTGGTTCACGCAAAACTCTTGGACCTCGTTTCGCAACGGTAAGACGCTGTGCCGTTTAAGGCTGGTTCACAACAAACCGGGAACGGAAACGAGAACGAGAACAGAAATAATGTTAAAATAAATGTATTTAACGTGAGTATTCACAATAGTTATTTGTGAATACTTATATTTAAATATATTTATTTTAACTCTATTTCCGTTCTCGTTCTCGTTCTCGTTGTCGTTTCCGCTTCCGGTTTATTGTGAACCAACCATTACTCTTCACGCCTCAGTCCTGAAATATTTTCAATCTGCAGTAACTGCATTCATATTTTTTATTTCATACTATGTCTCATTTTACTACTTTATGGTCTTATAAAATGGCCGAAAAACAGAACATTACGTACTGTAGTATTCACAAAAGAGACGCCAACATAAGAATAAATCATGATGAACTTTATTAGTGACTTCAAAACGAAAACAGTGAAGGTACTCAATAGAAATTGTGCAGACAAAACCTCCTTATTTACTTCCAAAATATTTTATCACATTTCAAAAGTTGGTACAGTTCGAGCCAATCTATTCTCAGCAGATTTTAGGTGTGTCCTTTTCTATCAAGTCCACACCTGTGGAGTAACGGTTAGCGCGTCTAGCCGCGAAACCAGGTGGTCCGGGTTCGATTCCCGGTCGGGGCAAGTTACCTGGTTGAGGTTTTTTCCGGGGTTTTCCCTCAACCCAATATGAGCAAATGCTGGGTAACTTTCGATGTTGGACCCCGGACTCATTTCACCGGCATTATCACCTTCATCCCATTCAGACGCTAAATAACCTAAGCTGTTGAGAAAGCGTCGTAAAATAACCTACAAAAAAAATTATCAATTTTTTTTTCTTCAATGACCTGCACCGCAATGGGCATCATGCCAAAAACGTATTCAAGACAGTAAACACTTTAAGAATAATATATTAAAGGATAACATTATTATTATTATTATTATTATTATTATTATTATTATTATTATTATTATTATTATTTTAATCCACTTATTTGACGTTTAGTGATAATTGATTACATTGTAAATTCTTTTCTTAGATATTCATTCTGATAATTGTAATTGTTTTTTTTTTTTTTTATTATTTAACATTACTTTTGTAATTGAAAAATGAGTTCTATTCAGTCAATACTTAACATAACACAAAAAACATGTTATAATAACATTTACACAGATTTTAAAAACAAACGTTTTCGCCAATTTTGTTCACTTTTTATGTCATGTTCCATTCGACCTACACGACTTGAAGATGCCAATCAAAATTGGCGAAAACGTTTGTTTTTAAAATCTGTGTAAATGTTATTATAACATGTTTTATTGTGTTATGTTAAGTATTGACTGAATAGAACTCATTTTTCAATTAACATTGAACTTACCGGAACCAATATGCCTTTGAAATTACTTTTATACATTAATAATTTCATAATTAACTGGGATATTATTATAGCTCATTTTTAGTTTGTGGGGCTAGTCTTTGTATATTTCATGTGATTTTACTTTGTTCATAATTTGATTTTCTTTTATAATTGCAGTTGTATTTGTGGAAGAGTGAGAGAAAAGGGCTGATGGCCATAAATAAATAATTTAATAAAAAACTAAATAAATAAGTAAATAAATAAAATGAATGAATAAATAAATAAATACATAAGTAAATGAATGAATAAATGAATAAATTAATGAATAAATACACGAATAAATAAATGAATGAATGACTGAATGAATGACTGAATGAACGAATGAATAAATGAATGATGAGTGAATAAATGAATAAATAAATAAATAAAATGAAATTACCTTGCAGATTGAAAAGGAGGATAAGGTAAATGTAAATGAATAGAAACCTATATTACGTTTTGTGATTAAATGCACGGTTAATTAAAAAATTAAGTTTGAAGTTTCAACAGTCCGGCAACATCGTCGCTAATACACTCTACTCGTGATAAAGATGCAAGAGGTCAACGAACTCTGTTAGTCTTCGTACGTAAGCTGCCATCTGCCAAGACGTTTCCACTCGCTCGCTTCGTGCAATGGCTTGATTCTTTTTAATTAAATTTACACGAAAACCGTCCACGCTATTGAAATACGCCAGAAGGATAAATCGTTCTTTTTTATATCCTATCGATATGGACAAAAATCACGATCCTACTCGCAATAGTTATTGAGTAATAGATTGTTACATATTTGGGGGAAAAAAAAAACACTTTTTTTTTTCTGAGAAAAAAAAAAAGAACTATAAACTTTGAATCAATATGATATTATAATTTTTTGTTAGATATAGCATGAGCTATTCGCTCTAGAAATCTGCAGGGCTATTTCACTTCCACCCTGTATAAATAAATCAAATAACCTCACGAATCATCAATAGAAAATATAATTTTGAAGTTCACTCTATAAATTACGTCACTGTTATTTTATGTCTTAGTTCTCCAATTTGTATTTGATTTAAATATTATTATTATTTTATGTTATATAGGTGCTTTGTCATACGGTATATCTATTAAAGAACGTCAAACAGAATTTATAGTTCTACGTCTTGTTTACTTTGCACATATTCCTGATATATCACAAGAGTCTTTTCATGAAATTCATAAGAGTTCTCTGCCGTTTTAAAAGCAAAGAATGAGAGTGAATACTCTAAGCAAACCATCTTACAATAAACGAAGAATGAAACAAGCAGAGAATATTGGAAACACGAGATTCCTATTGTAAAAAAAGGAAAAGTGCTCTCTCTTTCCAAAGAAGGTACGATGATCCCTAAGTTTTACGACATATGAAAGGATGTACCGCAAGGACTCTTTGCAAGGATCAGTGTGTGCAAAGTATAATGTAGCAATGAAAGAAGAAAGGGATAACAGGAAGAAGAAATATTAAGCACACTTCCTCCGGCATTAAATGAAGCAATACTGAGATGGTGACTGCTTCTCCTTTGATCTGCACTCTCATATCCTCTGCCATGTCTCCAGCCTGATACAGTATGTTGTTAAATGTCTTCACTGTCGTCATTGTGAGCGGATTTATTTCTTTCCAAAGAAGAAATCTTCGAGAGCTTTCGTTTTTCTCTGTTTTAAATTATTGTTTATGAACACAGGCCGTATAATATTGAATAAGAGAATGCTGCACATTTGTGTACAGAGAAAAGTGTAAAAGTAATTTCTTCGGTATTAAAGATTCCATAGACATAAGCAGAATTGATGCTATTTGTCGCCTGTAGACAGAAGACGCAATAGAATACACAAAGATTAATTAATTAATTATTTATTTATTTATTTATTTATTTATTTATTTATTTATTTATTTATTTATTTATTTATTTATTTATTTATTTATTTATTTATTTATTTATTTATTTATTTATTCTTTGAATCATTTATTTATTTACTTATATTTATTTATTCACTTACTTAACAGTCCTTCGACGCAATAAAATGTTGTTATAGTCCTTGTCAATTACATTCAGTAAAAGTTAGAGTTAAAAAATTCTTGTATGTCACAAAAAATAATGACTTAGCACTACTGAGACAACTAAAAATAACATATCTAAATTCACCACCCCTTAGAGTGAATAAATGTTTGAGCATTTTATTATTTGGATTTATTGCCTTTAAATTAATGAAGTCGATGCAGCACCGCCAGATGTTCACCATATTTCCAACTCAACTCTCACGTCTACTTGTAATTGTAGGTCCAGTGAGATAAGTAGGATGTCTTTTATACAGTTATTTTTATTCGTTTGTATGTTAAGGGGGAACATAATCGGGCGTAAAAAATTAATTTCTGATTTTCTTTATGTATATATGTAATTTGAACTGGTAACGGAAATTACGGGAAAACGGCTGAACGAATTTTCATGAGTGACTCCTCATTTTCATGCCTGGCATCCAAAGTTTTTCGGAAAAATAGTAGTTTTCAGGAAAAATGTCAATTTTCCTATTTTCCAAAATCCATCTGTTGTCAGTTTTGAGAACTAATTTTATTGAATCACGGCCGACTTGATTGAATTTCAGAACGAAACACACACTACAATAAACAATAGGCTATTACACGAAGGCCATGGCCTGCTGGATTGCCGACATATTTAGAGCTCAATTCAATTTGTTATTAAAAACTGATTCTGCAGTGTATAATTTTCTGAGTACAGCTGTGTATTGGATATTAAAATCTACGAAACTTGAGGTGGTTTGATGACATTATTACCATTAGAAATTAAATATTATTATAGTTAATATCATGATGCATCTATTTTTCATTAATTGTACATAATATTGATGCTATATTGATGACATGAAAGTGAAACGTTTTGAGGTTATGTAAGTAAATGTAGAGAATATCTTAATTTAGATCTTCATTTCTATAATTTACTGAGTGGCTGCTATATATAACTACAAAACTTAAGTAAGATAACAATATTGTTATTAAAAATCAAATATTTTTATACTTATTAACCCAGTGGGGTTGGGTCTTTTTCATATACTTAATGGCGGTGTAGTGCAGATATTGATATGACTGTGTCATTGTCTTCAGTATTGGCTCAAGAGAGCGCAGAAATTACAGTTCCTAAGGAAAGATCAAAAGGTATTACTTACTGATAAAATAAGAGGCCTAGAAAATTTTGTAGTCTCCAGATCATTTCAGCAAGATCTCTTAGTAGGATAAAATGATTTTACGCTCTACATTTCAAGTTCTACATGCAGCAGCTATACGAAAATGCTATTGTTCGAAAGCTTAGCAAACCTGACATTTTTTTAACTTTTGCCTACAATCCACAATGACCTGAAATAGCTACTGCTATCATCCTGACATTGATACTTGCGTTTTCGCGTTGAAACTCAAAAACTGAAGTTGGATAGGTTCACAAAAAAAGTATTGGGCCTAAAAAAATCCTTTCAGAGGGAGTATGTTTCATTATTATGTAAGCAAATAACTATCAAAAAGACAAGTATTCTTCATTGAAAATAAATCTGAAAAATTTTTATTTGAACGTCTAACGAACTTAGTTTGCAGCAGCATTTGCTGCACAAGCCACTAGTATTAATGTAATATGGACTGAAGAATCTGTGAAAAAATTTTTAGCATTGTCTATCTGTAAAATTGACCAATTTATGCATTAAAATGTCCTTCAATGGAAATAACAATACCAGTCAGTAATCTGTGTCACTCATTTGCTCAAACATACACCTCCGAGGAACAATTAAATTATTTTTCCATTTTTTTATAATTTAATACTTATGAACTTTTAGTTTTATATCTATAAAAGGACTTTTAAGATATATATATATATATATATATATATATATATATATATATATATATATATAAAATTCAACAAGTTATGCATTAACATCTCTTACCACGCAAACACTATCAGCCAACAATATGTAATTATATCGCTCATTTCCTCAAAAGCCACATCTTTCAAAATCGTTTAAATCATTTCATTCACAAATTTTTTAGATAATTGCATGGAATTTTGCATGGCCCCTTTTTTTAGTAAGATCAATTAACTGTAGCTCAATCTTTAACCTGTTTCCAACAGAAATTATAAAAAAAGTCAATTAAAAATGTCTTAAGAATTTAAATACTATATATGAAGATAAATTGTTTTCTTCCCGTTGCAGTGAAGATATTCTTCTAACCATTGAGCTTGGAAATTCTTATAATCAGAGACCGGAAGTTGAGACATTATGAATCATTAAAATAGGCAGGCAATAAGACATTAGAAATAGCTAAAATACGCAATAAAAGACAATTACAAAAACCTTGCACTAGACCTACAACATTGCACTCTCCACAAAGGGATTTCGGCAGCAAGAAAAGCTTTACATAAGTCGAATGCAAATTGAGATTTTTGACTCGATGTTGCAATTACTGTTGGAAGCAAAGAAATCTTCTTCCCAGTAGCCTTGGAAAGTGCATTTTTGTGTTTGGTTGTACTGATATGTTGCGATATGAAATATTTAGCTAGCTACAACAACGTCGCAATGAAAACTGAAAGAAAAATAACCGTTAAAATAACGTTAGACCCGCACTCATTGTTGCCTTGTCAAATAAACACAAGCGATGATTAAAACGCTTACTGTTATACATTTTTGCACGGCAGCACTCATTGTTGCAAAGAGAATGTGAACTGACTGAAAGACAATAATATACATTCGGTGAAGTCACTTTAATTGTGGCGGTTATAGAAATAAATTAAAATATACCTGTAGACAATTTTTAATAATAAATTAATAAATAATAGATAAATAATCAAATAAAGGTAAAAAGCATTTATTTTGTAAATTAGGCATTTATATTTAAAAAAGGCAGAAAAGGGCAACATAAAACTGTGATGTTTCAATTACAAAGGTATAATTCTTACAGATTTACTTTCAAAATGAAGATAGATTTAACACATTTAAAAATGCATTCTGCCAAAGTTCCGGTCTCTGCTTATAATGAATGTTACCTCAAAAGTAAAAGTAAAATTACTAAAAGATATTAAAAATCTTGGCAGTAATTTTTAAATAGCAGTTTCATTCAATCAGTAAAATATGAATGTTAAAAATTCGCAATTCCAAATACATTTATGTTGGCAAATATGTTTTATTTTAGATATCAGAACAATTTACAGAACTTAAGCTAATAAAATTTCACCAAAATAGGGGTTAAGGATTTATTATTATTATTATTATTATTATTATTATTATTATTATTATTATTATTATTATTATTATTATTATTGTATCTCCAATGGGGGTTAGCCCTATTTTACATATGTATGTTAGGGCTATAGTTTTACACAAAAAAGATAAGAATACAGAGAAATGGAAAATAAAATTAAATTAGTTTACGCGATGTAAACAAAACATAAACAATCCGTAAATTAGGAATTGCGATTGCAAAGCAAACACCAGGCATCAATTTCAGACATACAAAAACATTAACAACGCACATAACACTTCTATAACACAAATATGCAGCTTTCCGTACCATACATCATAAATTAATACACAATAGTCACACAAACACAATCAAACTATAGCCTAATTACGACATTGCGACGACATCAAACATCCCATAACTATGACTTACATACATAAAAAATCAAGCATCCATTACAACACATACACTTCAACATAGTAACCACACTTTTAAAAGTTACAAATTTGGCTCCAAGAAGAATAAATAGGACACTTACTAATTACTATTCTTCTACAAGGCCTTACATACATCTATTACTAATAATAAATCTGTAGCCGAAATTTTTCTGGTAATTTTCGATTTTCCAAAAATAATTGGTCCTAACATATATAATTAACCACCCTGAAACCGAAAATCCCTTTTTTGAAATTTTTGTTTGTATGTCTGTCTGTCTGTATGTTTGTTACCTTTTCACGTGATAATGGCTGAACGGATTTCGATGAAAATTGGAATATAAATTAAGTTCGTTGTAACTTAGATTTTAGGCTATATGGAATTCAAAATACATTATTTAAAAGGGGGGGGGGTTATAAGGGGGCCTGAATTAAATAAATCGAAATATCTCGCTTATTATTGATTTTTGTGAAAACTGTTACATAACAAAAGTTTCTTTAGAACTAATTTGCGATACGTTTTATTCCTTGATAAATTTTGATAGGACTGATATTTAATGAGATAAATGAGTTTTAAAATTAAAATAACTGCTATCTAAGGCCGTGTAATGAATTAAAAAACAAATGACTTCGTCTATAAGGGGCCTTGGACAGCAATAATCGAAAGCTATGAAAGATAGCCTACAGAGAATGTTTCTGTGTTTGTATGAAGTAATATCGGAAGCTAAATTAACCGATTTGTATAATTAATTATTAATTCACCATTGGAAAGTGTAGTTTCTCTAGATGGACATAATGCTATAATGTTATTACAGTAACTTCTGATATAATATAATATAATATAATATAATATAATATAATATAATATAATATAATATAATATAATATAATATAATATAATATAATATAACATAACACATAACATAACATAAAACATAACATAACATAAAACATAACATAACATAATATAATATAATATAATATAATATAATAATTATAATAAATAATATAATAATTATAATATAATTTAAGTTATTTGAAGGGTTCAGAACCATAGTGGGCCAAGCGCCATTTACTGAATACGTAGACAACAAGGGTTAAAATTAAGTTATTACCATAATTCAATGGAAAGCTATAACAAGTAAAATAAAATATACACATTAAATCTAAATGATGTCAATCTTCATTAAACTATGGTTGCATGTAATAAAAATTAAGAAACATTTTAAAGGAATTGTCATTGCACTAAATGAGTGTCTCTGGACCAAAATGGTCGCATTTTAATTATTTGGATGCAATTTAATTTAAGTAACATATTAAACGATTTATCCTCCTATCAAACACGAATGTTACCTGGATCAAATGTCCTATTTTAATTATGTAATTACTTTATATTTATTTCTAACGGGTGCAGCGGAGCGCACTGGTACGGCTAGTCTGTAATAAATCTAAGGATTTCGAGGAATAAAATTTATAAAACAAAAATTGTAAAACTTGAACTTTACACTATAACTTACAGCACAATAAAAAGACGTCAATGCGCGTATAGTTTTGAAAGAATAATTCTGCGAAGTTACGAACTGAATAAAACATTCATCTTCAGATCAATGGCGAGATTAAGCGCGCATGTGAAGAACGCCAGAGTTTTGTCGAAGACAGTAATTTCCTGAGCTGATGAGAAGGTTTCTGCTTCATTTATTTATGTCGCGACGTACACATCGCATACTATCAGCATTCGATGCAGGAGTGACGTCTGCTCAAACACGTCTGGAATGCTGGCAAATCGATTAGGGATGCTTCCCTAAAGATGTCACGTCTTCATCAATTATGTAATTATGACATTTATCATGGCATTTCGAAGAAAGTTGCGAAGTAGCAGGTTAGTAATTAAGCGTTCGTGCACGGTCTCGCAATTACCGCATTGACCCGTTATTAAAAGTTGTACTTCGCCACCCGCCGCAGTGCTGGGGCGTTATGAAGACCCGTGCATTGACGTTATCATTACCGGCGAGGTCGTTCTCCAGGGAGATCCACTGTGTGTTCCCTAGGTAGGTCTGACCTGGCCAGCTCACTGTCAAGTGTGCGAGACGTATGTGCCTTACACTGCATTACTGGAAATAGTGAAATAGATGAGGATCAAGCTAACTGAAGGTGGGTAAAGCGAAGAAGAAAGAGTTGAAATGCAAATTTAGAAGGGCGGAATTAAGAAAATGAAATTACAGAATCTATACTAATAATAAATCTGTAGCCGAAATTTTTCTGGTAATTTTCGATTTTCCAAAAATAATTGGTCGTAACATATATAATTAACCACCCTGAAACCGAAAATCGCTTTTTTGAAATTTTTGTTTGTCTGTCTGTCTGTCTGTCTGTCTGTCTGTCTGTCTGTCTGTCTGTCTGTCTGTCTGTATGTTTGTTACCTTTTCACGCGATAATGGCTGAACGGATTTCGATGATAAAAGGGGAGTTATAAGTGGGCCTGAATTAAATAAATCGTAATATCTCGCTTATTATTGATTTTTGTGAAAAATGTTACATAACAAAAGTTTCTTTAAAAATAATTTCCGATAAGTTTTATTCTATAGAAAATTTAGATAGGACTGATATTTAATTAGATAAATGAGTTTTAAAACTAAAATAACTGCCATCTAAGGCCTAAGAAAACAAATGACTTCTTCTATAAGGGGCCTTGGACAGCAACAATCGCAAGCTATGAAAGATAGCCTACAGATAATGTTTCTGTGTTTGTATGAAGTAATATCAGATGCTAAATTAACCGATTTGTATAATTAATTATTAATTCACCATTGGAAAGTGTAGTTTCTCTAGATGGACATAATGCTATAATGTTATTACAGTAACTTCTGAGTGAATCGAGGACAGGTAAGATTAAAATAGCTTCTTATGCACAGAAAACGTGATAGGCTATTCTGTACATTCGTTTCCTGTATTTCCTAAAATAATTTTTATGACCAATGAGTGGTCTCTGGATCAAAATGATCGCATTTTAATTATGCAAATACAATTTAAATTAAGTAACATAATAAACGATTTATCCTTATATCAAACACGAATGTTCCCTGGATCAAATGTCCTATTTTAATTATGTAATTACTTTATATTTATTTCTAAAGGGTGCAGCGGAGCGCACGGGTACGGCTAGTACTTAAATATAAAAGGTGGAAATTAAAGATGGAAGGAAGTGACAGAGAAAGTTAGAGGAAATATATAAGAGGAAATAAATTTAGAAGAGAAAACAATTTATATTTATATTACAGTCATTGAACACGATTAATAATGCAATAGACAGTGACTCCCTGATTTGCTTAGTCTAACTTTTGATTAAAAAAACTTAGTATATCTGTGAAGTTTAGATCTGTTAATATACACTATCTACCAAAAAGTAATTGGACACTGTTTTTGCCTCTTTAGAAACTCGTGGTAGCACCTCTTGTTGCCATAACAACAGCTACCTTGTCAGGCATGCCGTCCACTAGTTTGTGTACGATATACACTGGAATGCGTTGCCATTCCTCTTGCAACATGCCACTCAGTTGGACAATGGAAGTTGGCCCCATCTCCCGAGACCTCAATCGCCGGTCCAATTCGGCCCAAAGGTGCTCAATTGGATTGAGATCAGGACTCTGTGCAGGCCAGTCCAACCGGTGAACATTATTGTCTGCATACCACTGCATAGTAGCCGCCGAAACATGGGGCCAACTTCCATTGTCCAACTGTTTGTTGCAAGAGGAATGGCGACGCATTCCAGTGAATATCCTACACAAACTAATGCAGAGCATGCCTGACAGAGTGGCTGTTGTTATAGCAACAAGAGGTGGTGCCACGAGGCTACAAAGGAGCAAAAACAGTGCCCAATTACTTTTTGGTAGGTAGTGTAGTTGCAAAGGTTTTTCGTAACACCTAATAAACAATAATTCAAAATTTATAGGTTTACGAAAGTTAAAATTTTTTCCTTGATCAATAAGGGTCTAAAATGTCCATGATTGAGAACCTATCAGTATTTTTATAGTTTTTTTTTTTTTTTTTTTTTTTTTTTTTGGAGAATAAGAACTTTGGATATAGCACTGCTATTCCTCCAAATTAGGATGTAATAATACATTGCACTGTTGAAAAATGCATAACATGATTTCTTAAGATAAGTGTGGGATACAAACATTTTTAAATGTCTTAATAAATAAATGATTCTTGAGAGTTTAACACATGAAAGTTTATATGGTGTTCCCATCTCAATTATGTCCAATAATCTATAATAATTTTAGTTTTGAGTATCTTCTACAGTAATAGTCCTTAATGAAAATTACATTCTGTGATTTGTTTAAATTTAGATAGAAACCGATTTGCTGAAACAACTTCGCTACTTTACTATATGCATTTTTTATTGTTCCGATTAGCACGTTTATATTTTCGTTTGATGAATAAAGAGTCATGTCACCTACAAATAACATTGAATTAATATTTATTTTATGGTCATTCAATATATTTACCGTGATCAGTATTAAGAATGTACCTAAAATAGACCCTTGCGGAACACCACTTGTAATATGCACAATTTCAGAATATACATCATTGTAAAAAAAAACCTTTTGAGACTATCTTGATACATCAGAAATTATTAATTTATTTCCTAATCCGATGATAAAGAAGAGAGACGGGAAGGATAAGGAAAATTAAGTAGAACAAGAAAAGAAAGAGATAAGAAACAAAAGTTGAAAAGAATGAAGAGCGAAATGAAACAAAATGGTAGAAGATATCAAGAAAAAGAATAAAGACGAGAGAATATAGAAGAAAGGAAATGAAATATAAGGAAAAAAGATATACGTGAAGAAATATCTAATGCAAAGTGACTTGAAATATGCAAGGAAGAAACTGAAATGCAAGGAAGACTTAAGCCAAATAGTCGAATGTATCGAAGGTAAGAAGGAAATGAAAAAGGAGGGAAATGTAGAGAGTAGGAGGAGAGAAAATAAATTGATGAAGTAAACAAAATTAAACTAGAGGAGAGATGACTGAAATAAAAGACAGCACAGATGAAAGACGGAAATCTGAATGCAGTATTTTGTTAAATAACTTCCTTTGATACGTACTATCATGCTACTGTGTAGGAGAAATTTCTTTTTAATGAACATAGAATAATGTGCTTGAAGTTGAGAAAAGCCCTTAGGATATCCTCAGTCGGAATACGACATTAAAGACTTATAGATTAGAAGATAGTTGCTTCCTAAAAAGAACGGAGGAAGTAACTTTTAAGTTGTACACTAAGGTTTGGAGGAGCGAATGAATTGAAGTAGGGTTCGCTTGGGATATACAATCTATTAAATTAGGTTATTAAAGCTGTAGTTATTCCTGCTTCACTAAGAGTCTTTGTTTGATCCTCTTCAGACGAAATCTTCTTCTTCTTCATTCCCCATTTTCTTTTATTTTTTATTCTTATATATTCCTTCTCGAAATTCTCCAATTATTTCTTTCGCTTTATTTGAAGTCGTAAACTCCAATCGTCATGAATATAACCCTATAAGGATAGAGCTTAGAAAGGGGAATTTTATACAAGAAAAACTTTACCACTTGTGTCTTTCTCCATATAATTGTAAGAAACATAATGAGGTACTAAAAATCTTCATCAACAGAGATGTACTTTGAAGTGTAATGGACAGACGTTAGTTGGAATACGAAGTGACTGGCTCTTTTGTGCCGGAGTCCGTCAGTCTACCGAGAAGCTGAAAGGTGTTCTTCTTTATTTGCTTGCTTCAAAAACCTTCATTACAGAGCACAAGTAGAAGAAGCTTGCTTATTTAAAGTAAACGCTTTGTAGCTATGTTACATTTCTTTAAATTATGTTTTTGTGCTTCTATTTTAAATGTAGCCAACGTACTAATGGCCGGTTTTCGTTTAATTCTAGCTTTGGAACAGAAAATTAGACAGAAAATGTGGTCTTACGAGATTGACGATTATCGCAGTGTTCGATACTAGATTTCGACTATTTCTCCTCATAATTGGTACCTTCGCGTTTCTAACTCCTCTGCAGTGTTGCCAACTCAAAATTCCATTTACCGCTGCACAAGCTTAAAAAAAACCGCTAAACTGTAGTTGAAAAACTCCAGATTTTCTTAATACAGCACTTCTAAATTTGAAATACAAACTATACAGTTTTAGGAACTGGAGAATTTTATAAAAATGTAGACTAAATTATGGAAAGTGTGTATCACTTCGTAGGTTCTATGGTCTATGCAAAATCGTACGGACAATTAAATCTGAATATTTTGCATTCAGTATCACCTTACATCATTTACATAGAGCTTTCGAACTATCACCGGCAACTTCTTCCACCCAATATTTCAACACATTATGTTTTTTCACACATTTCTAAACTTTTGTACGTATGGAGTTTTACGCGGCATATTTCTTCAAAATTGAATGAAGTAGATCAAGAATAATATATTGGACACTTCGGAAACAACCACATTCACAATCACACCAGTCCGTTCGAAATCTGATTTCACACTGAGCTGGAGACGTGCCTGCCAACAATGAGTAGTATGGTTTTAAGTTTTAAGTATGTCTATGTTATATAAACTATAATGCGGAATGATACATTTAAAAAAATATATAATATAGGACGACATTAAGACATATGGATCATAATTATGAGGAGACAAAGAGGAAGACAGAAAGTAGGAAAAATTGGAGAATGCTGGATTTCTAATGAAAATCTTCCCATGGTCAGAACGCTATGAATGAATGAATCATAATATAAGTTATCATAAATTAAAATAATTCAGAGCAATTCATTTACAAAAACAATGCATACAGTTTAACGAATATGGCATACTTTATTTGCACAACAACAATCATCAAAACACAGCGAAAATATATAGCTAGCCGCTGATGATAAAATTCTGTAGCTGACCATAGTCCTGAAAACACCAGATTTAGCTACAAAACCGCTGACTTGGCAACACTGCTCCTCTGGGTCAGCTCGTTGTACTTCACCCCCTTTCCCCCTCACCCGTATGTTGTAGCTAATAAGCAGACATCGGATTCTAGGGCAAATGCCTATTTTGTTTCTTTAGGAGAAAAGTAAAAATAATTATTAATATTTGTGTTTCATGGAAATTGAAAGGTATTCAAAGAGTTTTATAGTGCCCTAAAATGTCCTAAAACGGTTATTAGAGCCTAATTTGTTAATATTCGCCTAAAAATGCCTAACTCACTGTAAAGTTTCGCATTTTACTCTTACTTTTTTTAATTTATACATGCATTCACTGAGAAATTTAAGGCATTTAAAAAGTGGAAAGTTTGCTTCACACCGGCCATGAAACCACTGATAAAGGAAACAAAATGTTTTGAATCTCACGACACTCGCAATAGATTTCACCGAATTTAACGTGTTTGGAGGCATAAATGCCGACAAAGAACCAACCTTAGTTTTGAAGCAGGCAACAATCACAACATGTGCTGCTACCGATTCAGAGATATACTATACTATAAAAATGACTGTTTTCGGTCTGAAACCGATTAGCTGTACTGCCCTTCAGAGTGTCATAAAATCACAATTTTTGGGGAAAGAGTGTTTTTGAAATATTTATGAAAAGTCGTAAAACTGCGAATTAGTAGGGTAAACCGTTACAAAATATTTAAAAGAATGGCCCTCCTAGTGTTAACACTACCAGGAAATGCAACAATAAGTGGAACTTTGTATTTTTGTCCAATTGAATCTCAATAACAACGGTTCATTTGAATGCTCGTTAACAGTTGCTCTTTCCCTCACCTTATTTGTGTTGAGAAGTTTTGAGCGGTAGGACGTTTTTCTGTGAAGTTTAACGAGATAATGCCGAAAAATATTAGTGCAAAATCTACATTGATCCGGCAATGGCTAACAGAATATTCAGAATTCACTTATGATGGAAAAATAATATTCTGCAAGATTTGTAGCAAACAGGTATGTAACAATAGTTGAAATATATAAATTCTATTAATTTTAATGAGTAGGCCTATAATATTTATACAATGACTGAGCTATCCTGAGGTATAATTCTTTTTAAGACCACTACACTTTAACCTTTTAAATTCCGATAGTTAAAGTATTTGTAGGTCATTAAAATTTTGATTGTTCGAACCCACTAACTTTGTGATAGAAATACGACAATACAACAATTAGGATTTTATTTTAATTCAGTTTACTTTACATTTTTAGATTTCGCAAGAAAAGAAGTGCCACCTAAAGCAGCATGTGCAAGGAGCGGCTCATAAGGCTAAAGCTCAGCAGAAAAATCAACTGCAACAAACTTTACTAACACAGCCTACTTCATCCAATCTCAGCAGCAATTTCTATGCTGATTTAACCTGAGCGTTTGTTGCTGCTAACATTCCCTGGAATGCAATTGAAAATCCGGTTTAAGACAGTTTTTACAAAAATACTGCAAACAAAATATCCCATCTGAGTCGACCCTAAGAAAAAATTACTTAGACAGAATATACAATGAAACTTTAGCTTCCATTCGGGAGGATATAGGTGATTCTTACATATGGGTCTCTGTGGATGAAACCTCAGATCCTATGAATAGGTATATAGCAAATATGGTAGTAGGAAAACTTAGCCCTGATGGACCTTCGATTCCACACCTCGTATGTGTTAAGGAACTTTCGAAAGTGAATAGCCAAGCCATTGCTTATTTTCTAAATAAAGGCCTACAGTCTTTATATTCAGGTAATATAGACGATTCTAAAGTTCTGTTGTTTTGTACTGATGCTGCCTCATACATGGTTGCTGCAGCTCCACTTCTTAAAACATTTTATCCTAACCTCACGCATGTAACCTGTCTAGCACATGGCCTTCACAGGGTTTCTGAAACAATCCGGAATGAATTTCCTCTTGTCAATTCGTATATTTCTAACACAAAAAAAATGTTTTTGTAAAGCCCCATCCAGGATTTCAATATTTAGAGAGAACTTTCCAGATATCCCACTCCCACCTCAGCCGGTTGTTACACGATGGGGAACCTGGATTCAGTGAGTGGTGTATTATTCTAAGTATTTTAAAGAAGTGGTCACAGTTATTGATAAATTACCTGAAACTGATAGTGTAGCGTGTGTGAAAGCAGTGAAAGATTGTCTGAATGACTCACGAGTGAAAAACGATATTGCCTACATAACATCAAACTTTTCTTTCATACCTGCAAGCATTGAACAATTAGAACGTGAAAAACAATCTCTTTGTAGCCAAATAGCAATAGTAAAGGAAGCTCAAGTGAACATACATTCTGCTTTGGGCGAAACTGGGAAAAAAGTTTAAAATAAGTGGGACAACGTATTAAATAAGAATGTAGGATTTTCATTGTTGCAAAAGTATCAAGAGTGATATCGGGGGAAAGTGTAAATGTTCCAGTAAGTATTGATGTTTCTATTGTACCTGATTTAAAATTTGCGCCTCTCACATCAGTTTCGGTTGAAAGAAGTTTTTCTGCTTTCAAAATGATTCTCAGTGACAAAAGGCAAAGGTTAACTGTGGAGAATTTAGAAAAAATTCTGGTGGTGTACTGTGCAAATAATTCTAATAAAGTCTGAGCATGGAACTGAATTTCAATAACTTAAAATGAGTAATCTTGATATCAATAATCATTATTTCATTAGTTTAAATATATTAAATTTGTGCAGCTCTGTTTATAAATATAATATAGTATTCTTTTTTAATGTTTAAACATACTTTTTTGTGCGTATTTTAGTGTATAACTAAAAATTTCAGTGAAAGAAAGAAGTATGATACCTTGATGTGCCTAAAATGCCTATTTTCAGTAAAATAGAGCCTAATTTTACAAATTTTGAGCTTATTTTAGGCGCCTAAAACTGCAATTTTTAGTGCCTAAAAATCCGATGTCTACTAATAAGTTACGTCCATTTTCGGCTTTCCCCCCTCGAAATTTTCTAGCGCTCCTTCAATGGAGCACGGAAACCCGAAGTGAGACGAGTGGCCAACAGGCTTGGAGCTCACATATTCAGTTTTTAACAGCCCCAATTCTCTTGCAAAGACGTATTTTCACGTATCTTTAAAGTTTCTCCCCCCCTTTTCATTCATTCATTCATTCATTCATTCACTCATTCATTCATTCATTCATTCATTCATTCATTCATTCATTCATTCATTCATTCAGTGTCCGATATCTACCCATTAAAAGTATTCGTGACACGAACGTGGCACATTATTTCTAATTACAGTGAAACCTGTAGTAAATAACCACAGATATTTCTGTGTAACGTTTTGTCCTTTAGACGGGTGATAACTTAATAGAGAAAGGCTTTTTCTTACACAAATAGAATGAAACTACTATACGTATATAAAATAAAAAAACTTGGAATGTGTTGTTAATTATAATAGCCTAAGTTACTTACAGAAAGTTTTTACAATTTTATCCTCTAAATCATTACTTTTGTTTAAAAATCATAAATTGAGCTCTGTATCATTTTATTCAATGTATATTTTTTTCCTTTCAGTTTAATTCTCTAAACTGTTCTTCAACATATTAAGAAGTAAATTTATATTTCTTCAGTCACACAGTCTTGCAATGGAATTCTTTATTATTTATTTAGGCCTAATTAATCTGACAGGATTAAGGCCATAAGGTCTTATCTTCCATCCTCTAATCGCCGCGGTCTCATGGTTAACATTCGGCAGGTCTTTGAACGGCCTCGTGCGTAACATTCAGCAGGTCTTTGAAATTTAATTGTATTATTGTTTTCAATTTCTTTTGTCACCGCTCCAATCACTCACCTCAATTTCAATATTGCAACCAATAAGCTGCTTCCATTATTAAATGACACCTACTTGTCTAATACACGTGGACTAAAACCGAGGTTGCAATGTCTTGTGCTGAGGACGAACATTAAGATATCATCATCATCCTTCACGAATTAGGCCTCTCTAGACCAGTTTCGGCCCCATCTAGCAGTCTTCTTAAAGGTCTTCCTGGTCGACGATGTCCTCTAGGTTTATATTGCATCATAATTTTTGGGATTCTTGAATTTTCCATTCTTCTTACATGATCTAGCCAATTGAATTTGTATCTGCTGATTTTTTCTTCTACTGACTCTACTTCTAATTGTTCTAAAATTTCTTCATTCCTTTTTCGGTCTAAAAGAGTATATCCTGCTGTTCTCCTGAAAAATTTCATTTCCGTTGCTTTGATTCTGTTCATGTCTTTTTTCTTTGATGTCCAAATCTCGCTTCCGTGTAAAAGGGAGGGTAATGCTAGTGTATTATATATTTTTATTCTTGTAGATTTTTGTACTAATTTAGCTTTTAATGTATTGTTTCTTATTCCTAGAATTTGTGTGAATTTGGTAATTTGGTAATTAAGGTATGTGATTAAAAATTATTGTTAAAGAGTTGTTATTAAGAGTTAATAATGTCAACGTACTCGTATAATATGAAAATAATAATAATAATAATAATAATAATAATAATAATAATAATTATTATTATTATTATTATTATTATTTATTTTTTTATTTATTTTTTTATTTATTTTATTTATTTAGAATATTAACGTGCGAAACAACAGCACAAGGTCAATTACAGTTTAGCACGATAAAGAACAAAACAAAGCAACAAATGATGATGAGAATGAATGATAGAAAATGGCAGTGAGATGAAATACAATCAATATAATAGTCATCACCAGGGAAAGGATTTATATGTAAATACATATTTACTTATAAAGCTAATATAATTTATATTTTGCATTATCTTTATGTTTCACAATGTGTAGGGTTGAAAAATCCTACTTTTATTTTCCATATTTTTCCATATTTTAGAGTTTAGTACATATTTTCGTTAATTTCCATATATTTTCCATATTTCATATAAAACAGTCCATATTATATTAGGTTTAACAATAAAACAAAACAAAATTCCATTAACTTTTAAAAATACATTTCAACAATAGAGATTTAAACACATGTTCAGTAATCCCTTTAACATCAGAGTTATTTGAAAATTAGCAGTCCTATCAACAATGGGAAAGTAAGTTACAAAACTGTATTAATTTAATTTAAAATTTTTAACAGACTTCAGTTGTGCAGCTCAACAGTTAAATGCCAGAGTACACATAGGTTCAGTTTTGTAAATCATACTATAAAGACGGTAAATATGCCAAAAGTACGTCATTCAGTCAATTTAAAATCAAAACTAACAAGTTACATTTCAGAATTTAAAGAAGATGGTTTATCAACTGACAATAAAATATTATTTTGTAATTTGTGTCAGTGTGCAGTATCATCTACACAAAAGTTCCTGGTGCAACAACACATTACAACTAGTAAACATCAGGCCAACAAACAACTAAATTCCAAGCAGAGACAATTGTTTTTAACACAACCAACAACATCGAATGTAAGATCTGAGTTTAACATCGACCTGTGCCGTTCTCTCATCTCTGCTGATATTCCTCTCTACAAACTAAAGAATAAGGTCTTCAGGGAATTCCTTGAAAAATATACTCAACATACAATCCCGGATGAGTCAACACTTAGGAAGACGTATGCTCCATCCATCTACGATGAGACAATACAGAAGATAAGAGATGAAATTAAAGATAGTTCAATTTGGGTTTCCATTGATGAGACTCCCGACAAAGAAGGTAGACTTGTTGGTAATGTAGTTATCGGTTTGTTAAGTGAACAATATTCTGAACGAATTCTTTTACATTGTGATGTTCTAGAAAAGTGCAATAACAAAACTATAGTTAAACTGTTCAACGAAGCTATGGGTATCCTGTGGCCAAAGGGTATTATGTACGATAATGTGTTATTCTTTATTAGCGATGCTGCCCCTTATATGGTCAAAGCTGGACAAGCATTATCTGTTGTATATCCTAAATTGACTCATTTTACTTGTGTGGCGCATGCATTTCATCGTGTGGCAGAAGTGGTCAGAGACAATTTCCCTAAAGTAGATTTGTTGATTTCATCAGTGAAAAAAGTATTTCTCAAAGCTCCCAGTAGAGTTAACGTGTTGAAAGAAATGTACCCTGAAATTCCATTGCCACCAAAGCCAATTTTAACTAGATGGGGTACATGGCTAGAAGCAGTTGAATATTATGCCGAACATATAGACTCTATTAACAATGTTCTTCTTGCATTGGACTCTGAAGATGCAGTCTCAATTGATACTGCGAAAACAGTTACCTGTGACATAAGTGTGAAGAATGACTTAGCTCACATTCAGCATACATTTTCATGCATCATAAAAACGCTCAAAAGTCTCCAAAATAGGCACCTTTCACTATCTGAAAGTTTTGAAATTATAAATAGTACTGTGGAACAACTGAATCGTGGTAGAGGTAAAGTTGCAGATGCAGTAAGAGCTAAGGTGGACACTGTACTTTCAAAAAACCCTGGATATGAAGAACTACAAAAGGTTGTTGCTGTGATGAGTGGTGAATCAACAGTGAAGATTAACTTGGACTTATCCCCAGCAGACATTGTGAAATTGAATTATGTACCAGTTACTTCTTGTGACGTCGAACGCTCTTTTAGTCAGTATAAATCTATCCTCAGAGACAATAGAAGAAGATTCACTTTTCAGCACTTGAAAGAAATGTTTGTAACCTATTGTTATGGTAACAGACAATAAAAATTGTGTTTTGTTGAAACTACATTGGAAGATAAGGTACGTCCATTATATTTTTTGTTTAGTTTGATTAAAATGTACCAATATTTAACGTACATAGTCATTTTTTTATAATTTTAAGTCCATATTTAATTCCATATTTTGGTAAAAATCCATATTTAATTCCATATTTTGGTAAAAATAACTACATATATATTTACATATTTCATATATTTTTAGTCCATATAAATCCGTTCCCTGGTCATCACTAATCTTTGATCAAATGCAACAAAATAAATAGCAATATCTAACAATAATAACAAGTAAGGATACATCATGATAAACTCAAAAGGTGTATACTACACATTAAATGGATCCAAGCTTAATCCATGCAAATTAGCATATTTTATACATCTGCAGATCGGGGAGAGAGATTTTGAATTTCTATTATAAAAAATGTTATGAAATCTTAAACCCTTAGCGGGAATACGAAGACTGATATTGCTTATGAATGATTCACAATCAATATCACCTTTAATGACTTTACAAAAAAATAAATAATCAAGATCTTGACGTGTGGCAAATAAACTGCAGCAGTTAAAATACTTACAGTTAATCTCATATTTATAGTCATCGGAATTTGGTAAAAATCTATAAGAACACAAGGAAATAAATTTTCTTTGAATATTCTCCAATTTAGCCGAGTCAGTGGAAGTAATGGAGTTCCATACAACAGTTGCATATTCAAGCTTGGATCTAACCAATGTATAGTATAAAATTAATAGACACATCGGAGTAGAAAAAGAATAAGTTATAGATCTAATTAGACCAAGCAATAATAATAATAATAATAATGATAATAATAATAATAATAATAATAATAATAATAATAATTATTATTATTATTATTATTATTATTATTATTATTATTATTATTATTATTATTATTATTATTATTATTATTATTATTATTATTATTATAGCCATTTAACAATATAACAAACTAGTGCTTATTATTATCGAGGAAGTAGACGTGACAACGTGACGTTTAGAGTGAAACCTACAGAGCAACAATCGGTCGGCAAAATTATGTTTTAAAAGCATACCGCATGTTATCGTAGGCCTATGATGCCGGCATGTTAAGTATGAGGCCGCGGCGATAATACCACACATAATGAAAAAATACAAAGACTGACAAAAATAATGCCAATTAAATTGGCAGATGGATTTAAATGAACATTTTAAAATTAAAAAAAATATATTCGTAGATACATTGCTCTTTGCGGACGACCAAGTTTTAATATCCAGTTCTGAAAATGGGGCACAGAGGGCTCTATTCCAATTAAATAATATAAGTAAAAGTTTTAGCTTAAACATTTCAATTAATAAAACAAAAGTTTTAGCATTTAGAGGAGCAGATACATTAAGAGCCAAAATTGTCTTGGAAGGAAAAATTATTGAACAGATAAATTGCTTCAATTATCTTGGGTGCAACATTTCTTATATGAAGAATGAAGATATTCAAAACAAGATTAATAAATTCAGCTATGTATGCGGTGTCATTAATAGATCCCTAAAAAGTACTAGGAAAGAAACAAAAATTAAATTTTATAAGGTAATGGCAGTGCCAATGTTGCTTTATGGGTCTGAATTTTGGATCCTGACTAAAAAAGAAGAAAGCAGAATAGAAGCAGCAGAGATGAAATTTCTAAGATCTGTAGCAGGTTACACCTTATTGGATAGGAAAAGAAGTGAAGATATAAGGAGGGAACTAAGCATTTTTAAATTAATGGACAGAATAAAACAATATAGAAACGATTGGAAACAACATATACAAAGAATGGAAGTAGACCGCATACCAAAACTGATGATGAACTATAACCCAATAGGTAGAAGAAATGTTGGTAGACCGAAAACAAGATGGGCTCAACAGTGTTAAAAAAAATGAGACCGGAACGAGCCTTATAAGGCTTAATCCATGATGCTGATGATGATGATGAAATTAAAACATGATAGAGAGTTAACAGGACCATAGAACACTATAGAGTACTTATTAAACTAACAGAGAAAAAGTGGGATAGTTAAAATAACAGTAATAGCAATCAGTGGCGGCTTCTCAAGGGGGTTGCAGGTTTTTACACCCCCCAGTAATGTTCCTAATCTTCCGGCTTTGTTACTATTAAAATGTGTGTGTGTATATATATATATATATATATATATATATATATATATTGCAATGTTCATTCCTGACTATCTGCAGCTGGCGTCTTGTTTTGTACGTCTGCAGGAGCCTTCGAGCCTCTTGGTTTGCAAAGATGTTGAAAACCTATGGAAGGTAGTTTATAGAGATGTCCGGCTAATGTGGGGACAGGGCTTTAGAGGCGTGGACTACTGCTTTCTCATTGAGAACGATTTGTCGCACTCCCTGGCATGGGACACCAACGTCAGTGCAGAAGAAACTAAATTCACTGGGAAAGTATCTGTTTCAACTAGACATTTGTCCGAAGTAATAAGCATGAAAAATGTATTCATTCAGCTTATGCAACGAACAGTCGCATATTTCGCACCTTACTTTCTCAATCTGCATGCACACAAACGGCACAATACATAAAGGAGCTTGCATTTTGCTTTAAAGTTGTAAGAGTTGTCGTTCTGACAATAAGTGCTGCTATCTCCCGACAGCCTACGAAAGCTGCATTTGAATTTTATGAACGAAAACGTTGGACTTGGTACTTGGTAGCATTCTGATGACGATTCTGTGCTCAAATGCATTTTATGAGGTTAAATCGTAATATAGAGAGCTCCATCCACGACCCCGTCCACTTTTGGACTTTCTGTATAAATAAATATGCTTGTATTTAGTCATTTTACTTATTAATTGCATATAAATAAGCTTTATAATATATGTATGTATAGCCCTCAGGTATACACGGTTTTAAACTTTAAAGTAAAGTATGTTTAACTCCTCTGCGATATCCATTGTGCACCACCATATTTTCAAACCACCAGCCGCCACTGATAGCAATGATGATGATGATGATGATAATGATAATAATAACAGTCAACTAAACAAATAATGCAAATTACGTGCACTACAAGTCGTTACAGAACTGGCAACTATATGGTGTTTACCTCTGCGCGGCACGAAGGAAACAACAGTAACATGTGTGGCCTTCTGTTTTCAGCCCTAACCTTCTGGTTTTTCTCCGAGCGAACGTAGAATACTTAATTTTCTTTTTTTCGTCTTTTATCACTCCTTTCAATAATTATTTTTCTACATCTTCCTTTGTTTCTTTTTCTGTTTCATGTCGTTTCTTTCTTCTTAATTTTCATTTACTCTTTCTATGCCGTACCTTTGTTTCTTTTTCCGTCCCCTAATGTCTTTATTTAGGTTTCTGTTTATTTATTTATTTGCATTTTTCATTAAAAATTCATTCATTCATTCATTCATTCATTCCTTATTTAAATAGTATATATTCCATCATTTGATACATTCATTTCTTTGTTTTTCTCTTTTTTCCCTATTATTCTCAATCAATTTCTGACTTATTGAATTTCTTTCTCGATGTTATCAATTTCAGTGTCTTCCGAGCACAGTCTGACAGGCAATATGTAGGCCAGACAGTGTGGGAAGCCCAGTAATGATCCGGTCGCCGTCAGTCCGACATAGTATTATATTCTTCACTCCACGTTTAATGAATAAGTTGTCGTGGAGTCGCTACCCCATGGAATTTACAAGAATGCCTCAATCTGAGAGATCCCTGCTCAGGTAGAATGTGAGAATTCTTCCCCTTTCAGCCTGTTAAGTACCGCAGTAACCCCCCACGGTTTTCTTCCCTTGAACCTAAACCGATTGCAACTCTGCAGGGGGTAAGATTGCTATTGGCATCGAAACAGGCCCCAAGGAATTGAGGATAAGTCCCTGAGAAATCTCCGAACTCCTTCCCCAGACACGTCAACACCTTCTCGCCGACTTTGACGAAGGTCGGAAGAGAAATGTTAAGAGGATATTATGTGGAAGAAATCTCTTCTCAACCTCTTATTACTGAAATGATCTCATGATTGAGGGATTTAAAATGCAAGGTTGGAACAGGGGTAGTTATGCAACGACGCTTTCAAATGTAGAAATTATTCAGGTCAAAATTCAATCTGGGCGAGAAATGGTCGACAATTTCTGCCTGGCCATCACTTCATGTAACATTACTTGTCTTCATTTTGCTATTTTATTATTGATTATTCCTCCTATATTCCTGTCATATTTTATATTTCCTAATCATCTTACACTGGTTGAATGGAAGAGAAGGCCTTATAGTCTTAATTCTGCCAATAGAAATAAATTTAATAAATGAATAGATAAATATACAGGGTGTTTCAAAAATACGAGGCATAATTTCAGGTATTTCCCACATGTAGACAATCAAAATAGTCCATTACAACATGTGTCCGGAAATGCTTTATTTCCGAGTTATGGCCTTCACAACATTGAAATTCACCGGAACCATACCTCATGTTTTAGAAGACACTCGACTGATCAATCGTCAACACATTCACTTCTTGCATGATGGCGCTCCTGCACACTTCAGTCGTACGGCTCGCCGGTACTTGGATCGAAGGTTTCCTGATCGATGGTTAGGTAGAGGTGGCCAAATTGCTTGGCCTCCACGCTCACCTGATCTGAACCCTGTCGATTTATACTTGTGGGGCCATTTAAAACCATTGGTTTATTCGTCTCCGGTGCCTGATTTGGAATCTCTTCGGAATCGAATTGTGGCATGTTCTGAGGACATACGCAATACTCCTGGAGTTTGGGATCGTGTTCGCAGGTCAATGAGACATCGATGTGAGGTCTGTATTCAAGCAGGAGGTGGACATTTTGAACATCTTCTGTAATGACAACAACCTCCAGAAAGAAAAACGTTCCGGTGAATTTCAATGTTGTGAAGGCCATAACTCGGAAATGAAGCGTTTCCGGACACATGTTGTAATGAACTATTTTGATTGTCTACATGTGGGAAATACATACCTGAAATTATGCCCCGTATTTTTTAAACACCCTGTATACAAATGAAAGGTAAGGTAGTACATTAACTGACAGGGGCAGTAGATATCATTATTTATGTAGTTTTGTCAAATAAAACAAATTATAGGACTTACGGATAGTGAGATAATTACAAGTGTTTCGAAAGCGCTGACGGTAATTGCAAGATGTCTCAACGCTGCATAAGTAGTACCCCACACACCATGCGATCAGCGACTTGAAGGGGGTGGGATAGTTCAACTACCTTTCACCGTGTATCTTGCAAAAATGACCTAAGTAATCTCCGTATAGGGACGGAACTGTTATTCGTTTAGTTTATGTGATTTAATGTAAGAAAATGTAAATTAATAATCCGAATGAACAAAATAGTTCGTGTTCGGGCGCAGTTCAACAATGAATACAGAATTATCAACTTACAATGCAATACACTAACAATTCAATACTAAGTATGGCATAATAATTTTAATGTAAGCAAGAAATACGTACAATAATAACAAGAAATAACGTGAAAATCAGGAAGTTATGTCCAAATTAGTGATAACACTTAGGATTGAAGTTTCAAGTTATGATTAATGAAAAAAGAAAACTGATATAACTCTGTGAACAAGATGTAATAAGCATTACAGTTTGTTGTATTACGGATCACTAATTCTGGGCGTTAAATATGAAATAAAGAGTAATAAACTATGTAAACCACATTCCACTCACATCTTACAGGTTCAAAAGTCCACCATCAGCGTGCGTGCAGTTTTCGTCATCTTCTAGTCTAATTATGACGAATTCTGGCCAGTAGTCCTTCACTATTCCGAATTTCTTCCGCAGCCTGGAGTCCACACCTGTGAAATAACGGTCAGCGCGTCTGGCCGCGAAACCAGGTGGCCCGGGTTCGAATCCCGGTCGGGGCAAGTTACCTGGTTGAGGTTTTTTCCGGGGTTTTCCCTCAACCCAATACGAGCAAATGCTGGGTAACTTTCGGTGCTGGACCCCGGACTCATTTCACCGGCATTAACACCTTCATATCATTCAGACGCTAAATAACCTTGATGTTGATACAGCGTCGTAAGATAATCCAACAATCCACAGCCTGGATCATGATTTGTGAACTCTGGCACCTCGTAGTGTTGAAATAAACTAAACTGTATCGCTGTATATCCAACAGCACACTGAGACAGTGTAAACATCACAACAGCTGATCAGTTGCGAGTACGCGAACCGTCTGCCGTCCCGACAGCGATGCCAGATTTTTAGACCTCCTATACGTGACTCGACAATCAATTTGTCCAATGTTTCTTCAATCGATTAATTCGAAATCTGTGAATTTTCTAATTAAAATACTACTGCAACGTGAACATAACAAACGTTCTGTTCGTTGTTATACAAGAAATTAAACCGTATTTTAAACAGTACTCGTAAAATTCGCGATCGAAATATATATACAGAGTGTTTAAAAAATACGGGGCATAATTTCAGGTATGTATTTCCCACATGTAGACAATCAAAATACGTAGTTCATTACAACATGTGTCCGGAAATGCTTCATTTCCGAGTTATGGCCTTCACAACATTGAAATTCACCGGAACGTTTTTCTTTCCGCAGGTCGTTGTCATTACGGCAGATGTTCAAAATGTCCACCTCCAGCTTGAATACAGACTTCACATGGATGTCTCATTGACCTGCGAACACGATCCCAAACTCCAGGAGTATTGCGTATGCCCTCAGAACATGCCACAATTCGATTCCGAAGGGATTCCAAATCAGGCATCGGAGACGAATAAACCAATGATTTTAAATGACCCCACAAGTAGAAATCGAGAGGGTTCAGATCAGGTGAGCGTGGAGGCCAAGCAATTGGGCCACCTCTACCTATCCATCGATCAGAAAACCTTCGAGCCAAGTACCGGCGAGCCGTACGACTGAAGTGTGCAGGAGCGCCATCATGCAAGAAGTGAATGAGTTGACGATTGATCAGTGGAGTGTCTTCTAAAACATGAGGTAGGGTATGGTGTTTTCCAGGAAGTTTGTGTACGCCTGCCCCGTTATTCTGTTTACAAGTACATGGGGTCCAACTAATCGATCACCAATGATACCGGCCCACATGTTGAGGGAGAACCGCACCTGGTGATGAGATGGAACAGTTGCACGTGGGTTTTCATACGCCCATACATGCTGATTGTGGAAATTTGTTATGCCATCTCGTGTGAAATGTGCTTCATCTGTAAATAATACTAAGGCAGGAAAGTTCGGATTTACACCACACTGCTGCAAGAACCACTGACAGAACCTAACTCGTGCAGGGTAATCTGCTGGTGACAGGGCCTGTACACGTTGCAAATGATAAGGATACAATTGATACTCTTTCAACAGTCTCCAGACAGTCGTATGAGGAACATTAACTTGCAACGCTACCCTTCGTGTGCTGATAGAAGGAGTCATGTTCACAGCCTCCAGAATCTCCTCCTGTACTTCTGGAGTTGTAGATCTTAGTCGTCCCCTTCCCAAACCAGGAGAGTTAAATTTTCCATACTCGCACAGACGGTAATGGAGACGTACAAATGTCTTCCGATCTGGACATTATCGCTGTGGGTACTTCTCCTGGTACAAACGACGAGCCAGCGCAGCATTGCCGTCCGCCTTACCGTACATGAAGTGTATCTCTGCCAGCTCTTGATTTGAATACATGTCGCACAGTCTAACGCCTACACAACACTGAGTGTAACCTTCGCCTGGGAATGAACTGTTAGATTGCCCTCTTAATGTCTCCTTTGATGGCAACGGCCTGCGGAAAGAAAAACGTTCCGGTGAATTTCAATATTGTGAAGGCCATAACTCGGAAATAAAGCATTTCCGGACACATGTTGTAATGAACTATTTTGATTGTCTAGATGTGGGAAATACATACCTGAAATTATGCCCCGTATTTTTAAACACCCTATATATATATATATATTAGGTGTATGTATGTATGTATGTATTTATTTATTTATTTATGACAATCTAATTATTGCAACCGGTTTCTGTTATTATATTAGTCATTATTACTGTGTACAGTATGTTGGTCCTTCAGCAACGGAATAGCACAAAGATATTTTGACATATATATATATATATATATATATATATATATATATATATATATGTCAAAATATCTTTGTGCAATTCCGTTGCTGAAGGACCAACATACTGTATATATATATATATATATATATATATATATATATATATATATATATATATATTAAATTTTGTCTTATTTTCCTTTAGCCTCAGTAAAACAGAAACAGGAACCAACTTGAGCCGCATGAAAACCAAAATTCAATAAACCCCAAAGTTGTGGCGCAGTGTAATAATGCGTACATTTTCTAACCCGGTTTATGGATACACGCGAAAGATGTTAAAGGGCATGTGCGAGCGCATGTTCATGCCATACACATAGTCTGTGACTCTTTTTTTATCTTATTTTTGGGAAATGGCGTACGAGTTGCACATTTGGGGGCAGGGCCTCGCCTTCCAGACGCTGGGTTGTAAGTGTACTGTGTCCCATGTGATTTCGTTATCTCCGAAGCATCGGCTTTTTTCATTTCTCTGCGGACTTTCTTGCTCGCCGCAAGATGTAGGTTGCTACATTTTTATGGTTAACTATGGAAAGAATTCTGCCCACGAGTTGGTCCTGGGAGACAATTTTGAAGTGAGCAATACAAGTAACGGGGCAGACTCGGCTGTCGTGACTGCGCTTATGTCTATGTTCAGGTCTCCGTGGATTTCCTCAGCCTTTCTGAGGAGATAACGCGATTAAATATTTCAGACCTCGAATCTTCAGGTTACAGTGCTTGCCATGTGGTACCTGGGGCTCTCGACCTGTATTCTACTTGATGATGATGATGATGATGATGATGATGATGATGATGATGATGATGATGATGATTATTTATTTAACCTGGCAGAGTTAAAGCCATACGGCCTTCTCTAACACTCAACCAGGAGTAAAACTGCGTTACAAAAAACACTACAAATTTACAAAGTACACTATAATTTTACACACAAAACTGAATAAGATAATAATAATAAAATGTAAACAACAAGTAAGTAGAAATCAGACATAATATAGGCTATAACATACAGAAAGAAAGAAAAAAGCATAATAAAATGTGAACAGCAGGTCAAAATAAATGAGACATACAATGTATAAAATATAAAAAAATAGGACAATTATTAGTAATAATAATAATAATAATAATAATAATAATAATAATAATGATAAAAATAAGAATAGTAATAATAATAATAATAATAATAATAATAATAAAATAGTGCAGTACAAAGCATACAATGAATACAGTATTTTTAAGTACACACAGTAAGGAAAATTATGATTATATATAGCTCAACTTATCACATTGTAGATATACCATTATCGGAAAATATGAAAACAAAAATATAAGATAAGTTAAATATCACTAGAACATAAAACAAAATGTGAATACGTGGAAACATGCAATACAACACTTGTCATAATAGTAAGTTAGTTTGGCAACTCGTCATAAGATAATTTTCTAACTTGGATTTGAAAGATTTCAATGTTCGGCAGCCCTTGACTTCAGGCGGCAGAGAGTTCCAGTGAAGAGAGGCTGCAACAGTGAAAGATGAGGAATACAGAGATGATGTGTGAAGTGGAATTTCTAGCGTGATATCGCGTTGTGATCGAATATTAATATTATGATAGCGAGAGAGAGAGTATGAAAACGAGCGAATAAATAATAGGGGGATGAAGTGTGCATAATTCGATATAGGAGAGAAAGTGAGTGCAGATTTCTCCTCTCATGTAACCTAAGCCATGATATCTTCTCGAAAGAAGGTGAGATATGATCGTAATAGCGAACATTACAAATGAAGCGGACGCACGCGTTATGAACACGCTGTAGTTTCTGAGCTGAATCAATCCTGATATCACTGAATAAAACGTCGCAATAATCGAAGTGAGGTAGAATGAGTGTCTGTACCAGCGTCTGTTTTAATTTAGATGGATAATGATACAATCTTTTTAGTGAATGGAGAATAGAGAATGCCTTCTTACATGTATTATTTAATATGCGTATCCCAATGATCGATATAATGATGATGATGATGATAATGATGATGATGGAATTTTTAATCTTAGGCTTGTGGGAAAGGATTGAGTAATAAATGTTGCTAAAAATAAAAAGGACCAAGACCAACCAGCCGGCTGCTGGCCTCACGTCCACATACCGAAGCAGAGGTGGATGATCATCCAACCGGAATGGAGGTATCGTGTGGTTAACACCATGATCCCCCCAGCCGTTAAAGCTGCTTTGCTAAACCGGATTTTCGCTACCTATCGTAGCTTCCCAAGTGCATGTTGGGTGGACACCGGTCCCATACACTCGCCGAAATTTCATGAGAAAATTTCTTCCCCCATGAGAACTCGAACCAGCGCGCATTCCGCAACGCGAGTCCGAGGCAGGATGACTTAGACCACGACGCCACGGCGCGGGAAAATAGATGTTGCTGTTGAAAAGAAATTATTATATAGGCCTATAGATTGAACCGTAGTAATGCTATTGATTTCAAGTCGTTATTCTTTGAGTTATTTCAAACAAATAGTTTAATACATGTAGCGTGTTTTGGGAGAGCCATTGATTTAATTCCCAATATATTCAGTGAATTTAAGAGAGTAATCCTAATGTATTAAAGAATAATAATAAATGATTGAAAGAATTTTAGTTTTGTCCTTTAAAAATGTGCAGAAATTTGATCGGAACAAATGTAACTTTTCGTTCTGAAAAAGAATTTCAAAATGTTACATTTATTCTACGACGGTTTTTTGTATATATAGTATATATTTTTTTAATTGGTTATTTAACGACGCTGTATCAACTATTAGGTTATTTAGCGTCGATGAGATTGGTGATAGGGAAATGGTATTTCGCGAGATGAGGCCGAGGATTCGCCATAGATTACCTGACATTCACCTTATGATTGGGAAAACCTCGGAAAACACCCAACCAGGTAATCAGCCCAAGCGGGGATCGAACCCGCGGTCGAGTGCAAGCGCCTTAACCGACTGAGCCACGCCGGTGGCTATAGGCCTATTATATAATGTGAGCACAAATATTAATATTACAGCGTTCATCTTCACACATATTAGGCTAGAGTTGTTTAGTCAACTGTTCGAAGACAGGTTTGAACCTCATATTATGTGATACCAATAAGACATCACTAATGAGGCAATTAAGCCAGAAGTTATTTGGGTAAGTTTGTTAATTCCTTTTTCCCTCCATTACATACATCGCTCACATTAATCTAGAATACTAATTAGACTTCAAACTATTGTTCTTCCTCTGACGCTTATCGTAAAGTAAGATTTACTGCCCGAAAATATATGTACATATCAGTCAGAATCTCGGTCAGATTTATGGGCTCTAGAGTACTTTTGATGTTACGTAAAATTCGATTGTCGGAAAGCCGGCTTAATCGAAACGGTGGAGTAAAAATACACAGGTACCGTATTTTTGGACCATTCACTCATTCATAGTGTTCTGCTCAAGGGCAGGTCTTTCACTGCAAACCTAGCTTTCTCCAGTCTTTCCTATTTTCTGCCTTCCTCTTTGTCTCCATATATGATCCGTATATCTTAATGTCGTCTATCATCTGATATCTTCTTCTGCCCCGAACTCTTCTCTCGTTCACCATTTCTTCCAGTACATTCTTCAGAAGGCAGTAGTTTACGTCCGGAATTTTTTTACCGCATCATGCCATGTTTGCAGTTTTCTTGGGAAAGGTAAATGCGGTAGCTTCCCGTTGCTTTCCGCACACCTCTCTCTCTTTCGCATCTCAAAAGATCCCAGGAGGCCTAGTGTGGAGGTGAGGAGACTGGATTTGACTAATTAGGCCCTCAGAACTTCACCGAAATTCACCGCAAGGGTTAAATATGAGTTCTATAATACACACTATTTGCTTCAGAAAATTCCGTCTAAAATATAACTGGGTCCTGTGTTCTGAAATTCAGTCCACGCATGCCATGGAGACAGCTAACTTCTTTTTTACCCCACTTAAAGGCTAGAAATAACTGTGAATGTCCTTTAAGGAGTGCAGTAGGTTGAGAAATTTGCTTTCCACACCTTCATTTCACTTATTTTGTGTTCAGCAGCGGCCAGCATGTGTACGTTGACCACCTCAAGTAAAAGTTAGTTTCTAGTTCCGGGTTTATGAACGCATGGAGGTTCACATCCATGCCCCCAGAGACCTCAATCTTCCTTGTACAGAGACATCATTTTATTTTTACTTCAACTTTTATTGTACCTGAGTTTTTGAATGTACTTCACTCCCACCTCTCCTACTAACGAAGTTCCAACTGTCCTCCACACAGAACCAAGGCCGCATATAGTAAGCAGTACTGAGTTAGTGAGTATAGTACGTTTCAGAAATATGTTCGCGTTTTTCAGTGACGAAAACTTCCAATATTGAATAATATTTTCGCACAGGTACTATCGTCCGTTTGCCTACGTTGCATCCCGATTTCCCCCCACCTGCTTCTGCACGCTCCAGTGTAAAGACTAGTGGCTGGACTTTCCTAGTTCTTTTCTGAAAACATTAATTTCTGTTAGGAATTAATTGGACGTCTACGTAATATTATGCAACTGTTTAAAATAACTTAAATAAAAGGGCCTCGTTACGTAATTAACTATCACGTGATTCCTCCCCTTTCTACGATCCTGCGATATAACCACTTGGACGGACAGTAGATAGCATGTCTGAGTAATTTTATCTGTGCGGGTCGGGCAGAAGTGAAGATTGAATGTACAGTACGTAAGGTACTCTTTTATAGAGTAGGTACAGAATTATTTCAACATGAGTTACTGATACGAAGTACAGTACGAACTTGGTAATTGGAATTAGATGCAATAGTCTATAGTGCGATAATGTGCACAAAAGAACTGAAGCCTGTATCGAAATGAACGGCCACCATTTTCAAAAATGTGTTTAAATATCCATATTATGATTATTTTTCATTTTAACTTCATTCTCTATATTGTACGCTAATGTGCTCTAGACAGTATAATATACACTGCATAATGAATACGTTCGCATGGATAACTCAGTTTGTGAGTAAAAACACTTATTGTTAATACTGTACTGTATTTTAATTAAACAAAACCTAATGAAAATTATCAAACTCAAAATTGCGGTATTTCCTAGTTTACGTAAATGGATGAACTACTTTTCTTCCCTCCTATACCTATTAAAGTGACTTGTTTGTATTTTACGCCAGTATCATCGAACTCCAGTCGTGGAAGGGGGTAGAAAACGCGGGTCTCAACCATTAATCCAAAGGTATAGCCAGGTTAATATAGGAAATGTTAGTAAAAATAAAATGATGTCCCTGTATATCGAATCCTGCTTCCTTGCTTTCATAGCTACAGCACAAGGTTTGAGAATGGAGTGCTCTAAAAATAATTCTTTCGCCATTATGACCCTCCTTGATTACACGTATGGATATACAAGACTAAAGAAAGCTAGAAGAAAGTGAAAAAGTCAGAGGTGACGGTTAGTGCAGGAAAGAGGCAGAGGGTAGGGGTGGTGACACGCTATTCAGTCTCCTCGACCTCAGACAGCTTGCTGGCGCTTGGAGGGCACTCCACAGCTTCCGAAGGGACTCCACAGCTGGTGAATAATAGTCCTTGAGACACTACAGGGATCAAGACAAAATGAAGGGGTGGGCGAGTCAGACTGCGTCATATGTATTTTGTACTCAAATATAAATGACAATGAACGCGGGGAAGGAGTATATAGGCCAGCTGACATGAATCTTTCAACATAGCTCCGCTGCAGGATGCTGTATAGATCTCCACACTGCACTGCCGTGGATCTTACCGCCTTGTAAGACGTAGGCGCGGTTTCTTCAACATTTTTTAAATTATAAGAGAGTGTTATTCCATTTTAACTGTAAACTTAACGGTTGAAGCATTTCTTCAACTACTGTTAGTACTAACAGGCTGTTAAAACCTATGTTAACTTAACTGCCAATCATATGCAGTTAAATCATTTAACTCTCTGTTAGCATACAAGTATTCAATATGGCTGGTGCGTTAGACGCTAAACTTTTATATCTTGATTATTTAGAAAATGATATCCATGAATACATAAACAAAGCGAATGATTTCTGTGATTTGACAGAACAGAAATTCATACAAAAGTATAGGCTATTTTCTGTCAAGCCTCACTTTTCGCTTTCAACGTAGATGGGTCATTTGCAGAATTTGTACAGGGACATCATTTTATTTTTACTTGCATTTTTATTGTACCTGCATTTCTGAATGTACTTCACTCTCACCCCTTCACTAATGTCCTTGCTCCCGTCAAACACACAAACTTACAGCCGCTATTGCATTCGAAGTCTTCAAGCACTGAAGTAAACACTGCAGTGTATAGTGTGTTTCAGAAATATGGTTGCGTTTTCTATAGAAGAAAGAACCTATATTAATAATATCGTACTAAAAATTATATTCAAGAAACGATAAATTTAACTTCAGAGAATATGCTTCAAAATGTTTTTAATAATATGCGTAAAGAATTGAAGCCTGCATTGTAATGAACGGCAACCATTTTCAGCAACTTGTTTAAAAATTCAGATTAGCTTATTTTGAATTGAGGTGGCTAGAAGCAAAGGAATGCTAGTGACATTTGTAATAACATGAGTTAAGTGCATCCAGTGTAAGCAAAAATATCTAAAATTTTAGTGGCAAAGGGATATTTTAATCGCATCACACATTAAAATTTAAATAAAAATTTCACCGGTTTTACGAAAGCTTAAATATGTAAACCCCATTTTCTCGAAAAGTAACTTAAGTGCACTTACAGCCCTTTACTTATGACCCCCTCAATTTAAATGCACTCTCTATATTGTATGATAACACCAATAATTAATATGCTAAATAAAGTAGACATTACATAACGAACATAGCCGCCTAAAAAGTTGAGTTTTTGAAAAAAAAAATGTTACTACTCTACTGTATTTTGATAAATTGAGTAAAAGTGATGATGAAACTGAAAATCGTAATATCGTATTTCCCTACAACATAAATGGATACACTACTTTTCTCTCCTCCTATACCTAGTAAAATGATTTGTTTACATATTGCAGTAGTAACATCAAACTCCTGTAATGGAAGGGGGCAACAGTGTTTCCGAGTATAGCCAGGTCAATGTTAAAAATGTTGGTAAAAATAAAGTGATGTCCCTGTATAACAAATGATGTCCATCAATTCTTACCCTTCCCATTATTGCATTTATAACGATAGAGTTAAAAATTCCTAACAGTGAGTAGTTTGAATACAATAATGTAGTAAACGTCACAAGAATTATTATTTCCTTCATGTGAAATATTTCACGAGAATAAATTAAAATTCTCATAGTGACAGCTAAAATTCCGTGTCCATACTACATAAGTTTTTAAAATGGAGCATGATTATTTCCAGATAAAGGTTTATTTAATAATGTAATGGAGAAAAAAATTAAAGAAACATTTGATATTATCAAAACTTCTTCTTTCATGTCTGAGTTTATATATACTTAAACATGATTACATAATTACTTTAGTCCAGTAAGTCAGTCAGGTCTGTTACACCATTCTGTTCCTATGGATACACAGTTGAAAAAGAAATCCCACAGATGTCAGCACAAGCCAAGATGATGCACAAAGACCCATTTTGATTGTACTGTTATGTTCACCCATTTTGATTTGGCGAGGTTGTGTGTCATACTCTTGCTTTATGTTTTAATCTAAGCGTGCATTTTTACTTTGTCAGATCTGTTTGTGTTGTGTTTTCCACAAATAACAACATATAAAGTCAAGATCAAGAGGACATAATAGTACAAGTGTCCATTAGTTAAGTTGCTATTTTGAAGATTTTTAAGCAAAAAAAAAAAAATTTAGGTTAGCACATGCTTGTTTGCGTTGTCAAGTCTGTTACCTTTCAGATCTGTTAGTCCATGTCATGTTTGTTACATCATTCACAACAGCGCTGTAAAGCAAGGTGAATGTACTGTACAGTAATTGATTACTATGGCAGAGACATTGCACTATATTAATACATGCAGAATATGCACTAAATAGTATTTTAATTTTGACGTTCTCAATCGTCCATTTGTTATACAAATTTTCCAAATGACCCAGATTCGTTTGTTTATTCTCGATAATTGGTTTATACTGCGAAATTATTTCCAGCAGAAGGCTTCACTCAAACGAAGAAAAATTAGTCCAACGATTTCTTTTTGTTCTAGTGTTTTCCATTTCACAACAGCAATACCAATACGCCGCTCCACGCTATTGTGATACAGACGACGGAAAGAAGCAGAAATCTAACCTGAGAGAATAGCAAGACTTCTGTCCTCTCTGAATCAAACAACTTAAACAAGCGAGAATCGCAGTTGCCAGAGTTCAGAAAACAAAATTGAGCCTATCTTACTTGGTTATTGGTTATGGTTAAACTCTAGAATCTCTGGTCCTAACAGAGAGTTAACAAACAGAATGTTAAAATGTGAAATATAAAGTTGAAAAAACGCAATATTTTTAACAGCAGTTTATACTTTTAACTTACACTTAATTAACGCTATATTTGGTGCATTTGAACAAAGATTGAAAAACCGAGCCTTACTAATTTAAATTATTTTCATTTATATTGTATTATTAAAATTCTGAAATCTATTTTTTACTGCATATATTTCAATTTTTAGCGCAAATTTCAAGTTTTGCTGCATTGTTGCATGAATATTTTCATGTTTTTTTTTTTAGTGCATAAAGTTCCGTGGTCTACTGATCACTGAAGATGAAATGAAAGATGATTTCGAAAAAAATATTCTGAACTTTTATAAACAGTGCATATTTTCAGATCTCGAACTATGGAAAAGCTGAGCAGATTGTCTGGATTGAGGTTGATTCTGGTTATGAATTAGGCCTACACTGGATCCAGAAATCGGCTGGATTTATAGCTAAATTCACTCGTTTCTAATACTAATGCTGTTATCAATTTCGACAACATTTTTATGAAATCTTGCTCGTGAATTTTGTGCTTTCAAAGGCCAAAAGAAAATGTGGAAAAGGAGAAAGGAAAATACAGTGACTCGAACACAGTGATCTAGCCATTATTTTCCTCTTCCTGACCAGTTTCAGCATTATTCTTTCTTCACCCACTTTTTCTAACACAGCTTCATTTCTTATTCTGTCTCTCCACTCTTCACACGTTCAATTATTCTCCATATCCACATTTCAAATGCTTCTATTCGCTTCTTTTACTTCGTCGTAATGTTCATGTTTCTAACCTATACAATGTCACACTCCACACAAAGCACTTCATCAGTCTCTTCCTTAGTTCTTTTTCCAGAGGTCCGCATAAGATGCTGCTTCTTCTGGTAAAAGCTTCCTTGGCCACAGCTATCCTCCTCCTGACTTCCTGGCCGAAACTCATGTTACTGCTTATAGTACACCCAATTAGGCCTATTTGAAGCTGTCCAGTTGCTCAGCTGCCTCATTTAGAATTCTCAAATTTATTTTTTCTTCCTATGACCATCGTCTGATGGATATGATGATAGGACAATAATAAATATTTCTCAGGATAGGGACCGATCGCAGGCTTAAGTGAGGGGGTAATGAACTTCCGAGTTCCTTAAAAACCATTTGTAAGTAAGTATGACCATAGTCTTGGTCTATCTTTTATAATATCCCTCCATAAATGAACTGCTTATCAGCAAATTCTCTTGAAGTGAATCTTCCTAAACTGAATAAGCCAAAATTATTGTCTGTACTTAATACTTATTCCAAATAAGCCTGACGTCATACAAGAAGGCCAGTTACATACGTACTGAAGCGAGGTTTCAGTGCATTTGGCCATGAGTTCGATGCCAGATAGCTATTTTAGTGTACACTTTTGACAGAATTCTTCACTTAATTCGCTTTAGCTCTGTAACGTTTACAAAAATCATCGGGATAACTTGAAGACACACACTAAACAACATAATAGTACATTATGCAAAGAGAATATAACGGTAGTAATTAAGACGCGAGTATGTTTATGAAACGAGCGCAAGCGAGTTTCATAATTTTCATACGAGCGTCTTAATTACCATTATAGGCAAGTTTCATACGACTTTTTATGCACGACCATATTTCCTCCTTCAAATTATTCAGAAGTATTCATGTTATTCTTATCTGACTGGGGAGTGGAACTGACCTTGTGCAATATCTCGTAAATTGTGAGATGTGCGCAGACGCGAAAGTATTGATTTTTTCCTAGAAACAAATGTCATTGACCTTAATATAATCTAGAGAGTAACATAAAAATTAATCTTGATATAACCTTGAAATGGATTTAGACATTGAAAAACGAGATGACAAATTGAATTTATTTGAATATTATTTACAATTAACGCTAATTATTATAGTAACAGAACATAACCTTCTGCGACAGTATTGGATTTCCAGCCTCTGTGACGTTTCGCTAGTTGTCTTTCGATTGCATATCCGAGAATAATCGATACTTGCGCTTTCATAAGGCTACAGTGGTGTTTTCTGATTGGTGGAACACCTGAACTTTAATGAATAGGTGTACTTTAATGAGGTCCATTAAAGGGCTGCTACCAGTTGTATAATTACTACATTTCGGCATGGTCGAGCATAAAATGATTTATATTACCATGGTCCTCCTATGTTGCTTAGCACACACATGAATTTCTATGATTTCCAAAGGTAAAGTTTCCGGACAGTTTCTCTTTTCTTTCGGTGTAGCAATCTCATACAGAGGAAGAAAATAAACCTGCTGTAAACTTCTCGTTGATGTCGTACGCATGCGTGAGAATTCTCTGTCCTGAGAGCGCGAGTAATAGTCGAAGTTGTTCGGTGATACCGCTCACTAATAAACGTAATCTGATACAGAATTGTGTAGTATGCTCATGTGAAGAGAAAGGACACTGCCAGTGTTCTCCACTTCTTGCGATATAGTGATTTATTGTGGGCTGCAGCAGTAGATTGGAAAAGTAATATTTTTCAATGCACTCCATTTCATGAATGAGGAGAATATCGCACCGCCTATGGGGTATTGCGTGCTGCATAATGCATGTAACTGCAGCCAACAACAAACATTATCAATATGAAACGGCGTAAGAAACTGGAGGCATGACGCAGCTAACATAAAGGCTACTACAGAAGTCGTCACGTTATGTAAACGCGACGGGAAATGTTTTGCACAGGAATTACAGACCACTCGTAAAATAATGAAGAGTGGAAATGCCATACGTTCTAAGTGACGAAAATATGATTTTACAGGAGAGGCTGAAAACTGTTTATCTTAGGAAATATTTGACCAAGAGGAATGTGACTTTTATTGTACATACCTTACTTTAAGGTGTCAACCAGTATCCATTTGCAAATGTCGTACTTAAGGGGAGAGGATGGTATTTTTTTTAACCTTTATCCTATTTGGTGTAAAATATTAATTTTTTGTATGTAGAGAGCTTATAGCTGTGGCAACTCAACCAAATAAAAATATTTTGAAAAAAAAAATATTTGGAGGCCCAAATTTGAAAAAAAAAATATATACCCAATGCAGGATTGTACTAAAACCGATATATCTAAACCATTTTTAAAGATAGATTCAAACCGTTTTTGGCAATGTATTTGCAAAAGCACGTTCTACAAACTGTCTGTAACAGAATTTTGATATTAGTCCCTACATTTGTAAAATAAACAATTAAAATTTAATAATAATTTTCTGATTTTGTTTCTTGCAAACAAACGGACGTATTTTTAAAATGAAATCAATTAACAAAATTCTGTTACAGAGAAAGGTTTCATAATAGTCTAAAGAATGCGTGTTCTAAATTTCATGCATGTGTCTTCAATAGTTCAGAAATTATATCGATTTTTGACTGGCAACGTAGCAAAAAAAATGAAGTTACTGGAAACCGAGAAAAGCGGGCGTGTGATTTAAAAATCCATAGCGCAGGAGGTTTAAAAATGACGTCTCAACATCCGTTAAGGGCACAAATACCCACAAAATGTTTTGCAGTGCATTCCACACATATCAAAGGGTATTTTAAAGAAAAAAAAAATATGAAAATTTAATTTACCGGAAACAACAATAAAATTGGGCGAGTGATTTAAAAATCCATAACGCAGGAAGTTTAAAAATGGCGACTCAACATCCGATAAGGGCACAAATAGCCACAAAATGTTATGCTATGCATTCAACACATATCACAGGGTATTTTAAAGATTTTTTTTTTGAAAATTTACTAATTTTTCACCAAAAAATACCATTCTCTCCCCTTAATGAGTACGTTACTCATCACATTTCAGTTGAAGAGGAAATACGCTTAAATAAAAGTCTAGAATCTCTACTCTAAAGTAAGTGATATTATTATGCTAAGACAAGACTTTTCACACTTGTTGAAAGTTTGAAAGTTCGCCGAATGCTTTATTTGTCACAAAAATACAAAATAACTGAAAATACTATAAACATCTGATGTCTGTACGTGACACTCTTGTCCTGAGCTGTGAGTAGTCTGGGAGACGAATACAGAGTTAACTGGCTAAGTGTAAACAAGGAATCGTAGAAGGGGTCACAGCTGCCAAACGGAAAGGTTTCGGGCAAATGTTGATATAAAGTTCTTTCTTTGTTCAAGTCTGTAGAACCACATCCTGAAGTCTGGCGTTTTTTTTTTTTTACTCTGTAGAGTGATGACAATACCAGCTTTGTTTTACGGTAGCGAAACATGGATTGCGTGGTGGAAAAATAAAAATCCCTCTCTACGCTAAGATTGTTTAGATGTAAACAGAGGGAGCAACGTCACCTTCCTTAACATCCCTCCGCTTGCTTGAACAGATCCAGACCAATCTGTGAATAGTCACTTGAATATAATTTACAGTAATCATCCTCATCATCATTGTCATCATTATTTCCTTTTCACCTTCTGGATTTACTTCAGAGTGAAATGTGATAATTTGTCAAGCGATATTCGTCAGTTAACTCTAGGTTAAATGACTAAATATTTATATTTTCAGAATTCGTTACTTAATGCTTACACCTTCTAACCGCCACAGTGATTCAATGCTAACTCCCTGGCTCATAAGACAGGGAACACGAGTTCAAATCCCAATTGATCTATCCTGAAATTTTAGCTTGTATTGGGCAAACCAGTAGTCTAAGCAAGGCAGAGTTTTCTTCGATAACTCCATTTCCCATATGATATCCCAACACTTCATTCATTCATTCATTCATTCATTCATTCATTCATTCATTCATTCAATATAGCCTCATTGCCAATTCATTGTAGAATTATGTAATATTATTCTTCCCTCTTCACATAATATTTGCCATTCAGTGAAATATTTCTCCATATCTGGGTTAATATTGTTCAGGGAATTATTCGCACCATATTTAACTAAATGAATTGGAAATTTACCTTTTGAAGAGGTGGAGAAGTTCAAATATCTTGGAGCAACAGTAACAAATATAAATGATACTCGGGAGGAAATTAAACACAGAATAAATATGGGAAATGCCTGTTATTATTCGGTTGAGAATCTTTTATCATCCAGTCTGCTGTCAAAATATCTGAAAGTTAGAATTTATAAAACAGTTATATTACCGGTTGTTCTTTATGGTTGTGAAACTTGGACTCTCAGTTTTAGAGAGGAATATAGGTTAAATGTGTTTGAGAATAAGGTGCTTAGGAAAATATTTGGGGCTAAGAGGAATGAAGTTACAGGAGAATGGAGAAAGTTACACAACACAGAACTGCACGCATTGTATTCTTCACCTGACATAATTAGGAACATTAAATCCTGACGTTTGAGACGGGCTGGGCATGTAGCACGTATGGACGAATCCATAAATGCATATAGAGTGTTAGTTGGGAGGCCGGAGGGAAAAAGACTTTTCGGGAGGTCGAGACGTAGATGGGAAGATAATATTAAAATGGATTTGAGGGAGGTGGGATATGGTGAAATAGAATGGATTAATCTTGCTCAGGATAGGGACCAATGGCGGGCTTATCTGAGGGCGGCAATGAACCTCCGGGTTCCTTAAAAGCCAGTAAGTAATAACTAAATGATTGTCGGAACAGTGGTTGACTTTAAAAATATCCATTAAGTAGTAAGTTAAAAGTATAGTCTATTTTTATTCGCATGGAAAGAAATGTATATATTTTTTACATCATTCAATTAGTATTAATAATTAACATAAATTTAATTATTTACTTACTATTAATCTCTCTCTATTTTTTTTCGTAACTCTTTTTGTGAGGCTGATGTGTCTACACTGATATATAAAGTAAAACAATTTAACACTGAAGTGCACATTCATCTTCTGAGCATAGCCTGATGGATCACCCTATATACGTAACTGCAATTCAGATACAAAATGCTTCGAGTTACTTTAATGGAAGTCGATAATAGGTTTTCGATAAGCTACTGTCTTCCAGTAAACGTGATGGGATATATAAGAGATCAAGTAATTACTTCAATTTAAACATCGTATCGTGTTTGAAGACTGCGTATCCATAGCATTAAAGGTACTATTTATTCTATAAAGAACGTACTGTCGTTTTCAGACGGTTAAAGTAATTATGTTCTATCAAAGATTAAATATTCTTAACGTGTGGCAATTGTAGTTTGATTACAGCTTTTTAATGCACTTATGTTCAACATTAGCACTGTGTGCCTTGTTTCCATGACTAAATTTCGGTGTAACTTAGTTGAAAATTTGAAGAAAATCCTTTTAGTTTCGACATTTAATTATGTATAGTAATATTTATTGTATTTGATTTGATTTGATTGAAATCGTATGAGGCACATCCGTTACTTAATTCAATTGAATGTTTAACTGAAAAGTTAGAAAGACAACATAAGTAGCATAATGGACCTTATTAGGGCCAGTCTTTAATATGAATTAACGTACTGCGTTTCATAAATATACTGAGTGTTCAGTTCAAAATGTGTCATGGCTCGCTGTATGTCGTCATGTGGCTATCCGATGAGCCTAGAGAATTCAATCTTCCTACACTTCCGCAAAGGCGTATTACCTAAATGCGAGAGAAGTTGCCTAGCAAGTACGGCGTTCATTCTGAAGATTACTTACCGATACGTACGGTAACGCCAGTAGTGGCAAGAATGTGAACTGTTTGGAAACACTTATTGAAGTGATTTTTTTTCTTATTGTCGGGATATGGGGAGAGGGTTAAGATGATTATTTACGTATTTGTTGACATTAACTTGGACGGTCAACATGGACACGGAGCATTTTGATTTGTGTTGTGGAATGTTGCCGTACGCAATCGATGATAACAAATACCCTGCGTACGACTTGCCCGCGTAAAACACAGTTCGAAAGAGGTTATGGTAGCACACAGACTTTACAGATGGCTTCTTTCTGTTTGTTATTTTCTATGTTGTCTGTAAAACAAAAGTACTAACACCTATTTCTTAGCCTAATATTGCAGTTGTGTTTAGAACGTTAATAACATAATAAAGAGTGAAGAAGGAATATTCACACAAATTCCATAACTGCAACTATACTGTACTAAGTGAATTAAACACATCATTCATAAAGAAAATGTTATCCCAAAAAAAGACACTGAATACGACATGATAAGTTGAAATTGATATTGATGGTATCTTTAGCTTTATAAAAGTAATCAAAACGATATTATAGTACAAACAAAGTTGCCTAGGAATACTGTATGTTTTAACTTGCAACTAAAATTACATAATAAAACTCTTATCGCATTATGCTTTTAGGTGATATTGGTGCGCAACTTTCTGTTATCATAATATTATATTATCTCGAAATCTGCTGAAGCTATAGAGCTGACATTTTACCAACATATTATATGCACATATCTTTTGTTTATGATGTAATAGTATTTGCTTTGTTAATTCATTTCCTTACAAACATTATCCATGCAAATATTTTCAAACATTTCAATACACTATCTTCAGTAATACGTATTTACGATATATTACATTTACGAGAATATTGTTTAGTACCTGTAAGACTACTAAACAAACATATCTGAAAATTTCATTTTTCTGTAAAAACGTTGAGAAAATATTCCTTTTGAATAAAAAAGCAAACTTGTGAAAAATGAGCATTAGAATTAAAACTTGCATTCTTATAATGCATTTATACTTCTCAGACAAATCTAAAAATTAACATGGATACAGTTTTAATAAGTTCTCTTCCCTTTATCCATTGAATCAGTGCTGGTCATCTCTGTATATAGCTCGATCAAGCGGCATATACTACCTCTTTCGTCTGTCTCTTTCCTTTCCGCTGTAAAGCGCTCAGGCTCTCCTGGGCTCTAAAGCGCGCGCTTGCTCCTATGGGCATCAGTTGACATCACTGCATTACTTGATAAGCAAGAAGACGGACCCATTTAACCTATATTCACGTAATTTAATTGCTTATCGGTGTATATCACCTTTCCAAAATGAAAATAATAATTAAACATGTTTATTAATAACTTCTTTCAGTATTTAGAAAGCATATTGTAATATTCAGATAGTCAATGTTATAAGGTAATATATACAATGTAATATTGTTTCATTTAGATTAGATTAGATTTAGATTAGATTTATTTATTTAACCTGGTAGAGATAAGGCCGTCAGGCCTTCTCTGCCCCTCTTCAGTCTACATGACATATCAATACAAAAGTTAATGACACTTATTTAAGTAAGTAATCATTATGTTCTACTATATAAATTGAACGTTTTCGCCCTTCGGACATCATCAGGCTATACATGCAATATCTTATACATTAGTCACTGTTATGGAATAAAATACAATAATAATTATATTAAAATGAACATTTAAAATTGGCTTGTAGTGATTGTATCTAAAATAATATACAGATCATGAAATTTGTGTAATACTAAAAAACTGTGGTCGTACTGCTGTGTTGTATACAAATTAAAAAACAGTGAACATGTTAGGGATGTTCCTCATTTAAACTTCATAATTGTTAATAAATGTTTTCTATCAATCTTGTCTCACTGGTTCAAACTTGGTGCGGTGAAATCAATGTATTAAAGAACGTGTATGCTGCATAATCACTACAAGCCAATTTTAAATGTTCATTTTAATATAATTATTATTGTATTTTATTCCATAACAGTGACTAATGTATAAGATATTGCATGTATAGCCTGATGATCCCCGAAGGGCGAAAACGTTCGCTATTCAATTTGTATTATAGAACATAATGATTACTTACTTAAATAAGTGTCATTAACTTTTGTATTGATATGTCATGTAGACTGAATAAATGAAACAATATTACATTGTGTATCTATCAAATATGAATGAGGTCTCGCCCACCTCATTATATTTTGCTCGACTAGTATGACTAGTCAGTTTGTTTTTATACCATTAAGTACGAGAAAAATTCGTACCGGCACCGGGAATCGAACCCAGGACCTCTCAGCTGTGCGCGCTGAGTGCTCTCTAACCAACTGAGCTATGCCGGGACCTGACTCACGACGCCGGCCGAACTCCTCTCGTAGTATCGTGTTACGGCCTTACTGCCTGCACTTGAGACGATACACGTCATATATGTACAGGAGCGCATATTACATGACTTTATGGCCATGGTATACTTAATGGTATAAAAATATTACATTGTATATATTACATTCTTTCAGTATATAATTTTTGATTCCTAAAGTTTGCATACAATTCTATCAATATTGAAACAATTTTTACTCACGACGCTTATTCCAACGACACTTGAACCGCAGCTGAAATTCTGAATAATCCGTAAGATATAGCGATGAGTGATACATGTACAGCCTTTCCAGATTGAATCTGGATGTCCGCCAAGAGACGCCGATTGTCTGGCCACTCGGTTGAATATGCGCAAAGTCCACTTCTCGAAGGAAGATTATTTTGGTGCCCGTAGTGAAAATTACCGCATAGCAAGGGTTTTATTTTGGGTTGGAGACGAATTTTCCAGACTTATCGCAATTCAACAAGCTCTAGACGCTTCTTGCCGAGAGGCATAGCCTTGGACCTCCTCCTCCACGACCCACAACCCCCTCTCATCCCTATCTACATGAATCCCTTAACCCTAGTTCCCGTGCACGCAAATTCGGGGTCCCTTATGCAAGGGATAATTCTCTGGTTCCCTCCGTAGTGAGAGCCAGACTCGAGGTATGTAGGTAGATTCCGACGAACGTTCGTATATCATTGGAATTCCCCTCACAAATCCCCCATGTGATGCCTCCACTCTCATGATCCGACCCAACCTTCTCTCCCAACCCTCCTTCTGACTTTTACGTATGCTTACTCGTCCGTCTGTCTGTCTGAACGTCTGTCCGTTCTCCGAATATAAATATCTCCAGAAGGAACTCGTCCATTTCTATACCCTATTTCTATTCAAATTTTTCTTTTAGATTTCCGTGAGCACCGATTTACCCTTTTCTACCACTTAGAATATTCCTATAGTGTGACGTCATAGGCAATTCAAAGACGAATAAAGAGGATATGGAATTGAGATAAGAAGAAACGAAATGAATTTTCAGAATACATGTTTTACGTTCAAGGAATTGTATAGTTTTTCGTTTTGAGAGAAAAGTATCTAGGGACTTGCAAACAAATACGAAAAAAAAATACAAACATACAGTATGTGTACAAATATGACCGTATCTATGACTCGAGCGCTATTGCATTGGTCTTCCATTCAGGCGGAAAGGGTTCGATTCCTTGCAGGTCACAGAGGGTTTTTCTCTGGGTATTTCTGTGTCCCTCTATTATCGTACCAACACTTTTCATGTTTCCCTCATTTCATCTATCATCTGAAATAATTAAATACAGACTGGGGTGAAGTCTTTAGGGTAGCATGGGTTTCCGATACTAATATAGAAAGGATTTTGGACTCGAACTTGGAGTTTATCAGACTATTTGTCCAGAGATAGGATCTGGCTCTGTCAGGGCTGAGCACGATGTCCTACCTGTCAGCATCGGATTCATGAATGTCGCCCGAGCCAACTGTCGGACTCGACAATCATTTAGGGCTATTATTAAGGCCGTTTGTACTTCTTGAAATAACCGATAGTGAAGAACTATTTACATTTCTAAGGTATGTCAGTGCTTGAGGGATGCTCGGGATTCCATCGCCAAAGTTAAACTCTACATGAAGTGTGTAGATAATTAGTCCAGACTATGGAACAAGATTACTATGTTTTGTTTAGATCAACAGAGGAAAATATGGCTTGCATATTACTTTTTGAAAGGAAGTAATTAAATACAAGGAAATGCCTTTCTCAATAAAGTGAATATTGAAATTTTATCGAGTTTTTCAGTAATCCCCGATATGAAATTATTGTTAAGTTATTGGTGTTCACCTCAAAAAGGTATTCAAATACAAGTTAGTTATCATCCCATACTTACAGTATTTTCTGTATACATATTGATTACACATTTCAGCCACTTTTTTTATCACTTAAAAATTTTGTTATACTAACAGCCTTTTAGTGTTAAAGAAAACTGAGTGGTAAAGTAGGTGTACCTAGTTGACTAGTTTCGGCTTCGAGTCCGCCATCTTCAGAATTTTTAGTTAACTACATGATTTACCACTTAGCTTTCATTTAACACTAGAAAGTTGCTAATATAAAAAATTCTTAAGTAATATTATGTAAGTTGGAACTGACTTTGAACAACTAAAATTCATTAAATGACTCACTCAAAATGACTAAATTATTGTGAAATTTCTGAAATAAAAATTGACGTTATATAAATATCGTAGACACCACATGAGTGTTTAAAAAATCATGCCCAACTTCAAGCAATTCGTTTTGATAATTTAATTGTAAAAGATCGTGGTACTTTTTTTCTATTATAATTTTTATTTGTCTTTCGTTTTTATTATTATTTTACAATTTACAATTTTTATTTACAATTTACATTTGAATTTACATTTGGATAGATACCCGAAATGAGCATATGCTCGTGCTCGGGTACAGTCCAGTAGTCTACATAAATTTTACAGGTTTCAAATAATAATGCTGATGATATAAAATAATAGTAACAATAATAATAATAATAATAATAATAATAATAATAATAATGATAATAATAATAATAATAATAATAATAGAATAATCGTGACAGAAATTATACAAAGATTGTAATGCAAAATAATTCATTAATAATAATAATAATAATAATAATAATAATAAAAATTATAATAATAATAGTGATAAAACAAAAATATTTACAATAATAAAATAAATACTAAGACGGATAAAATAAAATATAAAACCACTAGCGGTATACTATATGTATTTTTTTTTAATTTATTTAGTATGCCCCAACGAGTATAACTCATATGTAGGGGCTACACAAGAACTCATACATATGTTATAGAATATAATTGAAAAGTCACGAAACTACAGTCTGTGAAAAACAAACAATAACACAAGAATTTATGAAAGAAAGACAGCAAAATAAGAACAAATAGTAAGATAACATAAAGTTTTGGGCAGAAAGAAGAAGAAGTTTGAAACCATGAAATAAATAAATCAACTGAGAATTAAAATAAATAATCTTCCCAAAAACGTATTTTTAAACAATTTGGTAAAAGTCTATGTTCTAAAGGAAGTTGGTTAAAAGTTGTTGTTAAAAAATGATTAAGTCCTTTCATTCCATAAGTTACGGAGCTATGCTGAGAAAAATATATATTGTCTTTTTGTCTTGTTAAATAAGTAAGTATGTCTTTATTAAACTGAAATGTAATATTACTATGTATTAAATTGTTAAACCTAGAGGACATCGTCGACCAGGAAGACCTTTAAGAAGACTGCTAGATGGGGCCGAAACAGGTCTACAGAGGCCTAATTCGTGAAGGATGATGATGATGATGATGATTAAATTGTTAATAACTTTGTACATGAAAATAGCAGCAATTAATTTGATAATTGATTCAACTGGTAGAACGAAAGAAAATTGATATAGATATTTAACTCTAGTCAAATAATCAAAACCCAATAAATTTCCTAAAGCTCTATTTTGAATAACTTGCACAATTGAATAGGAAACAGTTGCTGGAGTTTATTCAGTATGTAATAATTATTAGCACTAGTAAAAGATTAATCACACGATATTTAAAAAAAAGAAAACAGTATGTACTTATAAGTATGAAACCAGCAGTAATTCACAATTCCCATATAATTGATAACATTCAAACCATTCCCATGGTTTTAACGCATCGTCAATATAATATAACACGCCGGGAATGTAAATTACAGTCCATATGCTAGTTAAGTAATGCACTGTCCACCTTGTAAAGCAACAGACTATAGCATTCAGCTGAAGAAACAAAGTTTTCGGGTCACAGATTTATGCCTTGGGCAATCAACAAAACGGTCTCCAGACGTTCGTGACCAGAGGAATTCTGGAATTGACTGTGCCTGAATTATTGCTTGTGAAACGTATGTCTGCGTTCTTAGGTTATGTCTTTTGAGAGAGAAAGTAAATCACCCTAAAGAAAATAGCAGGAAAGAAGAAGCAGCAGTGACTTGTTAGAATAAAAAAAGAGAACTACAACTGTACATTTTCCCATTACCTGCCAAAATTCCTTTATTTTCTTTCTCATATAATAGATACCCGTCAAGTTAGCTTACACGAACGAACATGGCGGACTCTGAGACGACGAATATAGTAAAGATACTCTCGTATGTTGAAGTTATTTTAAGAACAGATTTATATGTGATTGAGGTTCTGGCTGATATGTACAGCTGTCAAAAAAAAAAGTGGCCGCACTCGTGAACAGAGAATATTTTCAAAGTCCACTTCGGGTCGCGGCGATGTTACATGATGCACGTACTTGTACAAGTAGTTCCGGAACTATGAAAGTGTCCCATATCTACGCCTCGTAGACCAGCGGTAGAGTGCTTGTTTAATGATTCAAAGGTCGTGGGTTCGGGCCTTCTTCAAGTTTTCATTTTATTTTTTTAATCTTTCTTTAGCGATGTAAATGATATTCAAATTATCATTTATATCCAGTTATCGTTCTTTATGGTTATCACGTTATTTATATTTTGTTATCGTTCTTTAGAGATATGAATAAAATTCAGGTCATCATTTGTATTCTGTTATCGTATTATAACGATATGAATAATAATTATTATTGTATTTCCAATGGGGGTTAGCCGTATTTTACATATGTATGTTAGGGCTATAGTTTTATACACAAAAAAGATAAGCATAAAGAGAAATGGAAAAGAAAATTAAATTAGCTTACGCGATGTAAACAAAACATAAACAATCCGTAAATTAGGCATTGCGATTGCAAAACAAATATCAGGTATCAATTTGTAACATACAAAAACATTAACAACACACATACGTAACACTTCTATAACACAAATATGCACCTTTCCGTACCATACATCATAAATTAATACACAATAGTCATACAGACACAATCAAACTATAATTACGATATTGCGACGACATCAAGCATCCCATAACTGACTCACATACATAACAAATCAAGCATCCGTTACAACACATACACTTCAACATAGTAACCACACTTTTAAAAGTTACAAATTTGGCTCCAAGAAGAATAAATAGGACACTGTTACTAATTACTATTCTTCTACAATTTCTTAAATACATCTGTAATAAATCTGTGAAATTCCGATATGAATAATATTCACGTTTTTTATATTGTTATCGTTCTTTAGCGATTTAAATAATATTCAAGTTATCATTTATATTCTGTTTTCCTTCATTAGCATTATAAAACAATATTCAAGTTATTTATATTGTTATTGTTCTTTCGCAATATATTAATTAAACAAACCGATATTTATCATTTATATACTGTTATCGTTCTTTAATGATACTGTATAAATAATATTCAAGTTATTTATATTGTAATCGTTCTTTAGCGATATAAATAACATAAATTTAATATTAGGTTTGGAAAAATCCAGTTGCATAATACTGGTATTAGTTTTTCTTTTTGTATTATTACATTATACTATCTTGAACCACAATAAAATGAAAAGGAGTAACGAGGAATTGAACCTGAGACGTTGACATCTAAATTCCGACGTTCGTCCGCTGAGCTACGAGAGCAAAAGTGTGGAAACATTTTTGGAAAAATTGGCCCAATCACACTCTAAGATCTTCTGATGATTCGTAGAAGCTAGTCCAGGATGCGGGGGGCAAAGGCTAATTGAGATTTCCCGGTCTCTGACCGGGTCAAACATCCTGACAGAATTAATATTTAACCCTTGCCGTGACTTTCGGTGAAGTCCGGAGGGCCCAATTAGTCAAATCCACTCTCCTCATCTCCACGCTTGGGCCCCCTGGAATTTAATAAGATGCGAAAGAGATAATGGTGTGCGGAAAGCAACGGGATGTTACCGCATTTAGGCCTATCCTTCCCAAGAAAACTGCAAACATGAACAAAGGAAGCTTATAATAGAAGAAGAAGGATCTTCTGCGGACCTCTGGAAAAAGAACTAAGGAAGAGACTAGTGAAGTGCTTTGTGTGGAGTGTGGCATTGTATGGGGAAAGAACATGGACATTACGACGAAATGAAGAGAAACGAATTGAAGCATTTGAAATGCGGATGTGGAGAAGAACGGTGCGTGTAAAGTGGACAGGCAGAATAAGAAATAAAATTGTGTTTGAAAAAGTGAGTGAAGAAAGAATGATGCTGAAACTGATTAGAAAGAGAAAAAGGAATTGGTTGGGTCTCTGGTTGAAAAGAATAATAGACGACATTAGGATATGTGGATCATATGCGGAGACTAAGAGAAAGGCAGAAAATAGGAAAGATTGGAGATTGCTGGGTTTGCAATGTAAGACCTGCCCATGGACAAAACATTTATGTGTGTATGTTCAGAATGCCTGGAATATCGTGTCTTAGAACAGTCGCTATTTGCAAAGACTAGTCAATTCCATGCCCACTCGACTGCAAGATGATCGAGATAAGAGGAAGATAGACTAAATATTGAATTGTGGCCTTTTGTTTTGTTTTTTGAACGATTAATTGTTTGAATGTTTTAAGGCCGACGCCAGTAAATTTGTTATGTTTATGCCACGAAAGATATTTTATTGAGAATAAAATATTTTTTCTTTCCATTTGAAGCCACAATATCATAATGATAATGATAAAGTCATGGCATAATATATTAATGAACCTGATGTTAATTACTAAAATAATCATAAAAGAGAAAGGAGCCATTATGTCTAGTTTGCCTCTCTCAAAAACAGAACAAAAAAGGACATACAAAGCACGAGGTTGTAGTCGAACGCAGGACCTCATGAAGAAGAGGCCTGAACGCTACCATTATGCTATCGAATAACACACAGTATACTTCAATTATAACTGTAGATATCAGGCAACGTGGTCCAACAACATGTAACATCGCCTGTCTCCGAATTGTAGCGAAGATACCCGAAGGGAACTTTGATACAGGAGAGCGGCCACTTTTTCTTTTGACAGCTGTACATCTTTTATCAGGCAGTACATCTCACTTAACGACATGTGTCAGAGGAAGAACAATAAATTGTTTCTATGAATCTGAAGTCTGATTAGTGTAACATGTAGGCTAGCTAATCGGCGATGTGTGCAATGGAGGGGGAAAGAAACTGGCTACCCTATACCCCATTATCTCCTGGCTCAGTTGCCTCATAAGTGGTGCTTTTTGTTACCACTTGTGAGGTTCAGACCTGTTTTCGGACAGTTGACTAAACAACAACAATATTCCTTATTGTCAAGGATAGTTTGTTTAAATCTATTGTCTTTTCTTGCTCGATATTGACAAGTTGTATGCTGCTACGGATCACCACCACCACCACCACCACCACCACCACCAGTATCTTTATTTTTCTGTATCAAATTAGTTTTGTTCGCTCACGGCAAATTTAGATAAAATTTTTATCTCCATCAAGGACATCAAAGTTTCTCGTCGCAATAAGTTTATTATTTATAAGATCTCAATACATGGTTTGATAGCAATCTGCTTTTCTTGAATTTTAATAAGACGGGATATATTCACTTTCACAATTCTCAAAAGAAAAATTTGAAGTACATTAACATTTCTATTCAAAATCTATACTTACGTAAATGGCAAACTACTAAATTTTTGGGCGTTACATTTGATGATTGTTTGTCTTGGAGACCCCACTGTATAAGTTTAATTTCTAAACTTAACAATATTTGTTATCAAATCAGAATTTTGAGGACTATAATTTAATCATGATGTGGCCTATTAATGTCTTTTTATTTTGCACAAGTTGAGTCGAGGCTTTCATATGGCATTTGTTTTTGGGGATCTGGAACCATGTTGAATGGCATTTTTATGGCTCAGAAGCGTATTGTCAGGTGCATAGCGGGTGTTGATAGTAGAACTTCCTGTAGGGAATACTTTTACAGTATAATATTCTCACTGTTATATATATTTTTAATGTATTGCAATTAATTTATTCAAATCTTTCTGACTTTCACCAAAATAGTGACTTTCATACTTATGATACTCCGTAAACATAGTTTAAGTATTCCGGTACACCATTTTACAAATATTAGCAGAACTTATATGGTTTATGGTATTAACATTTACAATAGCTTGCCTGGGGATATTAAATATACAAATAATAGTCTTAAATTCAGGGAATATATAAAAAAATAAATTAATAGGCCTACATTTGTGTCCTTACAGTCTAGAGAATGCACGTGTGAGCCTTTGAACTGAATAATTTATTTTATATTTGACTTGTTTTAATTTTAATGCATTCATGTATTTATGCATATATGCCTCTGACAATAAAAAAATAAAAAAAAATAGCCACGGCCAGTTAAGGAGCATAGTTAGCGTCCATTCTAAGAATAAGATATTTCTATTTCGTTATCTTTCTTGAAATGTTTCCTTTAACGTCAAAAGTTTATGCTGGAGTGTCAAACAAATAAAATGTTTACTGAAATTTCTACATCTGACATTAGTTGCTTGATAACGGCAAATGAGTAACACTATTCTGACGTCACTTGCTTAGTAACGGATGTTTAATTTGAAACAGAGTAATTCCGAAGTGTATACTTGTACAGGTATATGGTATAGGCTATATTCAGTAAAGAAATAAAGAAACATAAAAATACAGCACAAATTCTATTAAGCCTAAATTTTTTTTACTGTCAATTACATTCAAAAGCCTTATAAGAACGATAGAAATTACAGTACTTAAAAATTTTAATATCCCAATGACACTCAACCAACAACATAAACGTTTCAAGTTCTTACAGGAATCTCTAAGGCCCGATTGTATAAACCATTTAATCTTAGATCAGAGGTTAAATTGATCCTTGTTTCAGCTGAACTTGGAATTTTGTGTTCTATAAAGTCTAATCTGAGATTAATTTGTCTCAAACTAAAGTCAACTTTGACTGAAGAAATTTCTCCGATTAAGTTAGATGATCCAAGTTCAGTTATTTCTTTTCTGTTTGAAATATACGAGTGACAGATTGTGCAAATAAAATATCCATTATTATTAATATTAATAGATGTGATAGGTATGTATATATATATATATATATATATATATATTTCTTTCAATTTCTTGTCTTGATACACAAACATTCTTATATTTTATAAGGCTCTATCGTGTTCAGCAGTATCAAATAACATAACCTATAATTATATTATGTTTACAACAACCATTAATTATTAATGGATATGATAGGTGCATTCATAAATTTTCAATTAACTGTATTACTAAACGAAAATTGTCGTTTTATAAAGCTTTATTATGTTTAGCAGTATCAAACACCATGAAATGATAACAACTCGGAGAACAGTCAACCTTCTTCTTATTGTCCGCCATTATTTGCATTGCACAAAAAACCAGTGTCTCCAACAGAGTGTACGGAAAGTCGCCAAAAAGTAGTTGTAAAGTCGCTAGATTTCTCATTATCAACAAAGAAAGATTAAATTTTGTCACTATGGGGTGCTAAAAAGGTCACTAAATCCCTATTTAAGCAATATAAAAGTTAAAAGAAATTGTTGTTGAAAAAGAGTTAAAGTCGCTAGATTGGCAGCATTGAACAAAACTGTATAACATGGTCCGCGCATCACATATTTCACCTGTTTAAGCCTGATGTTGCCAAATCCTTTTCACGTGAACTTAGATTGCATTTTAACCAAGGTAATTTGATCGCAGAAAAGTTTTATACAATAGAAGAAGTTTCTGAACTCGGTTCACTTTTCGATCTTCGATCAAAGTTGATCTTTAGTCAGGGAGTTTTATACAATTGGGCCTAAGACTTACCTCTGATAGAGGTTCTCGCTGATATGTAGGTCTACATCCATTTCAGGAAGTACATCTCACTTGAAGATATGTGTCAGAGGAAGAACAATTGTTTCTATGCATCTGAAGTCTGATTAGTGTAATATGTAACTAGCGAAGAATTCAATACAGGGGGAAAGGAACTGCTACCCATTATCTCCTGGCTTAGTTGCTTCATGAGTGATGCCTTGTTGGTGTCACGTACGAGGTTCCAACCTGTCTTCAGACAATTGACTAAACAACAATAGGGATCCCACGGATCCCTCTGACTTTTTATCGCGTTATTTTGACACCGACTGAAAAATCCAAAAGCTGTGTGAGGGAAGACTCAGATCCCCCTATTTATAACACGTCGGTCCTAGTATATGCCGAGGGGACACTCGAAGGAGAGAAAGTAAGCAGGGTCCCCTAGAGGAAACTGTGGGATGGCTCTCTGTTAAAAAAAAAACAAAAACACAGAATTCATTGAATTACTTCACTTCTACCTTTTAAACGTGAGTATTTGAGTCTGAATATGCCCTCCATTACAATCCCGACACCATTGATATCTTTTGAGTAAGGTCTTTGGAACTCAGTCGGATTAATCCTAGCTATTTTAGTCTGAATATTGCCATTTAATTCTTCCATTCTATGTGGACTGTTTACTTTTCCTTTAAAAGTTTTCCAGAAATAAAATTCGCATGATTTTAAATCAGACGATCTCGCCGAACACGTCTCTATTGCTTTCAATGAACTCTTCTTCCTTTCGAACTTCCTTTTATAATTTTATTCATTTTATTCATAAGTTAATATACACTGTTCTTTATTGTAGAGAACCATACTAATATAGGTTGCTGTACTTGTCCCCCTTAAGTAGGGGGACACTGACTGGACTGTCATCATTAGGGCTAGGATTTTGATGACTTATAAATCATAAAAAAGTCCGAAAACAATGCATTTATGAACTAAAATTCTTTCAAAAATGTCCTTAAAAATTCCCTAAAAATTGATCTTACATAATTGGCTTAGTAGCAATATTAATATTCAGACTAGTAAGTAAATTAAATTCTAGTACCAACATTCAAGTTTATTTAATTTTGTGCGAGATCGTGAGTATTTGCTTGTTTTCCTCACAGAACCAATACGCGGTAAGTGTGAAATACCACATTCAGTACTGTATTCCCAACGTAACACACATAACAATTTCCTTCTTCTTACCGCTTAAGCGCGACATTCATTTTACTGCTTTAGACTTTTAACATATTATTTTTAGAGACGTTTAACATAGTAATAATTATAAATTGGAAACTTACCACTGCAATTTCACCTAAATTGCAATGTTAATTATTGTTTTTAAATATTTGCAAAAATTAAGTAAAGTCTACTACTCCACGAAACTTATTGCATTCCTGATACAAGTAACATTAAGGAAGCCGTGAAAAAATCAACAAGATTCCAGATGCCAATGTTATTACTGCAATATGTTATATAAATAATATTGTTAAAATATTAAAATGAAAAATTAATCGTTTGTTTTAAGTTCGCATTTATAGACTGGGGGAAAAAAAAGACAGACGTATATCACGGCCTGCTGGAGTATAGTAAACACAGAAAATATTTTATAGCAAGAAAGTTATTTTGGTTTTCCGAAGTTGCCGTCATTAAACAGAAACCAACATAGAGATTTCATTGCAACTAATTAGAAATTCGTCTTTCAGTTATGTAATAAACGATCTTCGCACAAAATAATGTACGATACACGAGCGGTATGTTTGTTTTCATGTTCTCGGAAATTAAAAAAGCTCAACTACGTTTCGCTTTTTCAATCTTTTCCTCGACCATGAAAACGTCAACATACCGCTCTTGTAACGTATATTACTATTACATTGTTTTTCTAAGTAGTACACTTTAATTAATTATTTTACCTGATGTAGTTTATGTAGTCCACCACAAGGCCACCCTTATCCAGAACTAGCAGCTATAGAGGAGTTTATATTGACGGGTGGTTGGACTGATCCATTACGTGGGGGTGTACTACGTTAAAATGACAATATTTATGTAGAAAAAGTATTAAAATAGTATACAATATATTGGGTATTAATTTAAGAAATATGTAGAGAAAATATCGAAGGAAATAAATAAGATTTTACATTAATAATGGGGATTTATGGCCAAAATTAAATGAAAATACTCAAAATATGACCGAATAAAACAAAAAATGCTCTTATGAGTTGTAAGAGGCAGAAAATGCAAAAAAATGCCCTAACAAATATGTTTTGAAACACTCAGTTTTTTACATAACATATAAATACTAAAGCGGATATATTTCAAGCGTACTAGAAAAAAGATGCAATTTCATCAAAATCCTAGCCCTAGTCATCACATGTATGACGCTTCGATGAGCCCATTGTGCTATTGAGGATGCAATGATGTGCATATCCTAAGGCCCTACTCCCTACTCCTGACAGATTCCCCTATGTGCCACCCCCGAACTCTCCTACAGCCTGAAAAATACCTTTATCTTTCCATGTAGGCATCATCGTGATTCCTCAATCCCGGTTCCACAAGTTACCATGAACGAGCCCATGATACAAGTGTCACTATGGAACAACCTTAAAAAATACCGTACTCTACTTGTTTTATGAAGAAAATTCCACCCTAGTTAGGAACCATTGATTCAAGTTATGTGCCGCGGGATTTTAAATTACAACTTTAGTGTACCACATGTTGAAAAAGGATTGGCGAGTAAGTTTCTTGCCAGGATAACAATCATTAACAATTGATTGAGATAGATTGTTTACCTGGAGCATATTTGACAGAAAGACGTGCGTATACTTTATCTAGGGTTGGGCACGAAAAGCGGATTATATTTTCTCACAGGGAGCCATATGACTCCTCTGTAACCCCTTTCTTCCCCGCTGAACACCGCTCAGCGTTGAAGCCGACGGATGAATATTAAGCGTCCCCGTTTAGAGTTTGGATTTACTCCCAGTGCCCAGCCCTAGTATAAACAGACAGGCGTTACATAGTACAGTACGATCCATCAGTCCACACCTGTGGAGTAACGGCTAGCGCGTGTGACCGTGAAACCAGTTGGCCCGGGTTCGATTCCCGGTCGGGAAAAGTTACCTGGTTGAGATTTTTCCGGGGTTTTCCCCCAACCCAATATGAGCAAATGCTGGATAACTTTCGGTGTTGGACCCCGGACTCATTTCACCGGCACCTTCATCTCATTCAGACGCTAAATAACCTAAGATGTTGATACAGCGTCGTAAAATAACCTACTAAGAAAACGATCGATCATTCATAGAACATCAGACTTTAAAATACGTAGCTCATTTATAGAACAACTAATAACGAAAATGGAAAAATAAATATGGCGTTGTTTTGTGTGTATTTTCCTTCAACTAATGAAGGGGGTGGTAATGATGTAATACTAAGCCACAAAAAAAAAAAAAAAAAAGAAACAGAATAGCTTAATAAAACTCAAATGCTCTTAGGTGTGGTATCGTAATTTCTGTTATTGATGAGTACATTTTATAATGTTTTACTAATGGCTTCCTCATATGTGTAAGAAATGAACTCGACAAAAAACAATTTTTTATAAATGTGACTTTGGTCTGTCTCACTTCCACCCCTTCAAATATCGATTTCAACCTTCATATTACCCTGATTAAATAACTATAACTAGGTTTTAAACCTTTGAGATCTTAAGTACAAAGTTTCTTCTTCTTCTTCTTCTTCTTCTTCTTCTTCTTCTTCTTCTTCTATCTCACAGTTGAATTTTCAATCCAGCACTTCTTTGGACGACCGAGAGATATCTTCCCGTTTGGACGATAGTGGAGCATGACTTTTGGAATTCTATCTCTATGCATGCGATGCAGATGATTTATCCAGTTGTTCTGATAATGTTTTACGTAATTAATTACAGGTTCTAGTTGTAATTCTTCCATTACATCTTCATTGCGTTTGTGATCTCATTTCGTATATCCCGCTGTATATCTCATAAATTTCATTTCATTAGCCGTTATTCTGCTTTCGTCTTTCTTCCTCAATGTCCATGCCTCACTGCCGTAACAAAGTACAGGTCTCACCAAGGTCTTGTAAAGTGGAATTCGAGTATGCCTTTGTACTAGGGAAGGTTTCATAATGTTGTTAATTATTCCCATTGTTTTGGTGTATTTAGAAATTTTCTGTAAAATGTCTACTTCATCGAAAAAAGATAATGTGTATCCGAGATAGTATGTAAAATAATTTACTCTTTCTAATATTTTTGAATCTAAATATATTTTGCTAGGCACAGGGTATTTTCCGTAGAAGGCCATAATTTTAGTTTTTTCTTTATTGATTTTCATATCATATTTAATTCCAATTTTGTTAAAATTAATATATATATATATATATATATATATATAATAAATAGCAACGGTGAAAGGCCGCAGCCTTGTCTTACTCCTATACGGTGTAAAATTCAAAACTTGGCCTCTAAAAACAATCACTATAAAAGCTCCAGTTGTAATGTCATTTGTCAGCGTTTATATCACGTCCATGATTGTGCTTTTTGGTTTAATACTAAACAATCACATTAGGATTTTCATAACACGAGACACTGGACAGGATATCACAATGGCAACGAATAAACCATCCAATCCTCGACGGGGCTGGATCTCGTAATCGTTGCCGACACGCCAGATCAAAATTACGCCTTAACTCTTGGTACAACACGACCGAATACTGTAGAACTTCCATTTTTTTATTACTGGGTGCTATCAATATACCAAAATTATTTTTGTAGGCGACTGCTATGAAATATGGAACATAAAGATTTTCGCGAATCCTGTTAAAGTACGATGTTGTACTGACCTCTAATTGCGTGACCTTCCCACAAGTTAACATGGATATCGACCGATTCGTTCAGAGTTATTACTGTTATTAGGAAAGGCAGATAGAAACACGCACATATAGGCAACATGTAACGGCACTACAAGCCCTTTGTGTCCTATAAGGAACGATTGTTCACATAAGATTCGCAAGCCTTAGTCTTACTACAGAGGTATGCAAGATTAATTTTATTTGTATGTTGAAAGACAGAGTAATTTCCATTCAGTAATGTCAGAGGAGATGCACTATCACCTTTACTTTTTAACTTTGCTGTAGAGTATGCCATTAGGAAAGTCCAGGATAACAGAGAGGGTTTGGAATTGAACGAGTTACATCAGCTGTTTGTCTATGCGGATGACGTGAATATGTTAGGAGAAAATCCACCAACCATTAGGGAAAACACGGGAATTTTACTGGAAGCAAGTAGAGAGATAGGTTTGGAAGTAAATCCCGAAAAGACAAAGTATATGATTATGTCTCGTGACGAGAATATTGTACGAAATGGAAATATAAAAATTGGAAATTTATCTTTTGAAGAGGTGGAGAAGTTCAAATATCTTGGAGCAACAGTAACAAATATAAATGATACTGGGGAGGAAATTAAACACAGAATAAATATGGGAAATGCCTGTTATTATTCGGCTGAGAAGTTTTTATCATCCAGTCTGCTGTCAAAAAATCTGAAAGTTAGAATTTATAAAACAGTTATATTACCGGTTGTTCTTTATGGTTGTGAAACTTGGACTCTCACTTTGAGAGAGGAACAGAGATTAAGGGTGTTTGAGAATAAGGTGCTTAGGAAAATATTTGGGACTAAGAGGGATGAAGTTACAGGAGAATGGAGAAAATTGCACAACGCAGAATGGCACGCATTGTATTCTTCATCTGACATAATTAGAAACATTAAATTCAGACGTTTGAGATGGGCAGGGCAAATTCAGAAATCCATATAGAGTGTTAGTTGGGAGCCCGGAAGGAGAAAAATCTTTTGGGAGGCCGAGACGTAGATGGGAGGATAACATTGAAATGGATTTGAGGGAGGTGGGATATGATTGTAGAGCCTGGATTAATCTTTCTCAGGATAGGAATCGGTGGCGGGCTTATGTAAGGGCGGCAATGAATATTCGGATTCCTTAGAAGCCGTAAGTAAGTAAGTAATGTGAACTGCATCTTCTAAGTCGGAACTCCTGTCTCGCTTTCTAGAAAAAGATGGTATAGTGACTTATGTTTAAGGAGATTCAAGGATGAAATTAATGGAATGTTAGTAATAATGAAATGGTACAATAATACATTTTCAAGATAGTTATTATTTTAGTAAGTCAATGAATACTTTATTAAATTAGAGTATTTTATTTCTTCTAATAATTATATACTTTCTTCTACTCGTGTAATAGTCTATTAAATCCTACTCGAGTTTTGATTTTCTCTAGATAAATGAAAACTTCTAGTGATATTACTGTAGATAAATTCAAATTCTCTATGATACTATTCCTAAAATCACGTTCTTTGAAATATCTGTAACACAGTTCTATTACTGTCTTTCAAAGAATGAAGACAAAAACTTTTGAATGAGTTTTAGAGGTACTTTTATAATAATATTATGACATATTTTTCAAATGCTGTAAAATAACAAATCACTATTACAGAGAAAAGTTTCATAGTAGATCAGAGAATAAATGTGTATTAAAAATCATGCATTTAGATTAGTAGATCTGACGACACTACTACCCAAAGCAGAAACTAAAGTTACGGAAAATTACAATCAAAGTTTATTGTCATTAAAATACCCTGTGTACTAAAGCTTTAAAAATGGCGTCACAGAAGCCGAAAAGGCCATACATGCGCGTTATATTTGATGCAAATATATTTTTAACTTACCAAAAAATATTTTCAAGGGGAAAAAATGTGAATATTTACTCGTTTTTCACCATAGTTAACCGTTCTCTGTCCTTACATTAAATGAAGAGAGAAAGAATGAAAGATGTGAATGAAAACAAAAGAAGAAAGGGAGGAATTGTAGTAAATAAAATAAGGAAAGAAAGAGCGTTGTTACACGTACAGGTCTGTAGGATTTTCACTGCAGCAATGTCTTCATAATACCGTGAAATGATGTCAGCCATATCCTGGCCGCACAGAAGTAATACGAAGGCCGAGTTATACGTACGATACGAAATGAAACCACTGGCCATACTTTGAAAAGAAAACCGATAAGAAAGTACAAATTAAAGCTGGAGTATTTCGTGACGCATGATAGCTGGATAAAACCACTTGGGTCGCCTAAGTATACTCATATTTGAACAAAAGACGGGCACACTGCCACGAGAACTGGGTCACTGTGTGTAAAAGCACGCCTACAGTTATTGACAGACGTCGGTGGCAAGTCACTTACAGATGTCATGTTTAGAGCATTGCAAGCTGATAACTAAATTCACTGAAGAATGCGGGATTGACATTTTTCCTACAGTGAATGCTTTTAAACGTCAGCAATTTTTTTTTCTTAACTTCCATGTTTTTTTCTTTTGTTATTCTTCTAAGTGGTGCGTTTTATCTTTTTTTTTTTTTTTTTGTATCTTTTATTAAATGATATCGTCGGGAACTTATGTCTCAAGGTTGGGTGTTTTATTGACTTTAGCTGTGGATCGATTTGGAGTCTTGCAGCAACGATAGAGAGAGAAAGAGAGAGGTATATTCACGATGACAGTCTGTGTGCGCTTCTTTTGTTTTCCCTAAGTTGACTCTAGAAAAGGAAATTCGTTGAAAACGTCCTTCTTCTTCTTCTTCTTCTTCTTCTTCTTCTTCTTCTTCTTCTTCTTCTTCTTCTTCTTCTATGACGTAAGTTACATAGTATGGCTTTAAGAACTTATTGGATTTCAAGCAACACATATGCTCACAGATAACCTTCCTATTGGTTTAATATTTGAGGAGAAAAATTCGCTCCGGTGCCGGGGATCGAACCGGGGCCCTTGGTTCTACGTACCAAGCGCTCTGACCACTGAGCTACGCCGAATTCAATCCACAGCACCGGATCGAATTCTCCTCCTAATGTCTTCCTTCGTGGCCTGACTCCAAGTTAGGCATATATGTTGACGTATATTCCAATGTCAACTGCCATTATACTAGGAACGCACTCACCAGAGTGACTTAGGCCCAATTGTATAAAACTCCCTGACTAAAGATTAACTTTGATCGAAGATCGAAAAGTGAACCGAGTTCAGACACTTCTTCTATTGTATAAAACTTTTCTGCGATCAAATTACCTTGGTTCAAATGCAATCTAAGTTCACGTGAAAAGGATTTGGCAACATCGCATAAACAGGTGAAATACGTGATGCGCGGACAGGTTTGTTCAGTGTTGCCAATCTAGCGACTTTAACTCTTTTTCAACAACAATTTCTTTTAACTTTTATATTGCTTAAATAGGGATTTAGTGACCTTTTTAGCACCCCATAGTGACAAAATGTAATCTTTCTTTGTTGATAATGAGAAATCTCGCGACTTTACAACTACTTTTCGGCGACTTTCCGTACACTCTGTTGGAGACACTGGTTTTTTGTGCAATGTAAATAATGGCGGACAATAAGAAGAAGGTTGACTGTTCTCCGAGTTGTTATCATGTTATGGTGTTTGATACTGCTAAACATAATAAAGCTTTATAAAACGACAATTTTTCTTTAGTAATACAGTTAATTGAAAATTTATGAATGTACCTATCATATCCATTAATAGTTAATGGTTATTATAAACATAAATATAATTATAGGTTATGTTATTTGATACTGCTGAACACGATAGAGTCTTATAAAATATAAGAATGTTTGTGTATTAAGGCAAGAAATTGAAAGAAATATATATAAATGTACATATCATATCTATTAATATTAATAATAATGGATATTTTATTTGCACAATCTGTCACTCGTATATTTCAAACAGAAAAGAAATAACTGAACTTGGATCGTCTAACTTAATCGGAGAAATTTCTTCAGTCAAAGTTGAATTTAGTTTGAGACAAATTAATCTCAGATTAGACTTTATACAACACAAAATTCCAAGTTCAGCTAGAACGAAGATCAATTTAACCTCTGATCTAAGATTAAATGGTTTATACAATCGGGCCTTATTTGGCCGGGATTCCGCAGTTAAGTGCACAGTAATCTGCACAAACATATGCACTGCTAGCAAGGAGAATATTATAGATTTATTAATTTGTCAGACAGAATAATATCTGTAATATTGACAACTAATATTTGAGGAGAAAAATTCGCTATAATGGCAGTTGACATTGGACATATACGTCAACATATATGCCTAACTTGGAGTCAGGCCACAAAGGGAAACATTAAAAGGAGGAGAATTCGATCCGGTGCTGTGGATTGAATTCGGAGTAGCTCAGTGGGGAGAGCGCTTGGTACGTAGAACCAAGGACACGTGTTCGATCCCCGGGGCCGGAGCGAATTTTTCAACTCAAATATTAATTGTCAACATTACAGTGATTATTCTGTAGGACAAATTAATAAATCTATAATATTCCTATTGGTTTCTAATTTCGTGTCCTGGATGAAAGTGATGTAACTGAAGATTGAGGGTGGCACTAGAATACATTAAAATAAATAAATAAACATACTGAGCGTTTTATAATTAAGTGCATGGTTAAATTAGAAAATTAACTTGAGAGTGTGCGTAGTTTGGCAACAGTGCATCTCTGGTTCACGTAAGAATACGCACACACACTGTCTGAATAGCAACGTTCCGTCCCTTAGACATTGCAATAAGATTGCCAGATTTCTTAATGACAAGAAATAACGATGCGTGTTAATGTTTATGTACTTTTAAACAAAACCGTTCATTTCATTTCAGGAAAGGTTTAAATTGTTCCTTATCAGTATCTTTTGATATTATAATAATTTTCCTGTAACTACCACCGGAAGAAAACCCATTCATTCATTCATTCATTCATTCTAGCGATCATTCATTCATTCATTCATTAAGATTACACATTTTCCTCAGTGATGGACATTGTTGTTATTGTTGTTGTTTAGTTTAGTCTGAGCCTCACAAGTGACACTAACAAGACACCACTTATGAAAAAACTAAGCCAGAAAATAATGGGGTGGGTGGCCAATTGCTTTCCCTCTCCATTACATATATCGCCAACTAGCTACATATCACACTGAGCGGAATTTGATGGACATTCATTCATTCATTCATAGTGTTCCGTCCAAGGGCAGATTTTTCACTACAAATCCAGCTTTCTCCAGTCTTTTCTATTTGCTGCCTTCCTCTCTCTCTCCTCATATGATCCATATATCTTAATATCGTCTATCATCTGATACCTGAATCCTCTAGATTCAAAACCCCCTAAAGACCATTTTATTCATAATTTAGTTATGCCCACATATTGCTTGCTAAGAATGAATTCTAATGATTTATATAGTTCGAATTCGAAAGCCCATTAAATTTAAAGAAAAAGGTTTGTTAAAAGTCATTGTAAGGTTGAAAATTCTTTCTATTTGTCACCAGTTACTGTCAAAATTCTTCAGTTTGTGAAAATGGATATAGGGGATTTTGAATCAATAGGATTCATCTTCTTCTGCAACGAACTCTTCTTCCATTCACCATTCCTTCAAGTGCATTCTTAAGTAGGCAGTTTCTTCTTAACCAGTGACCCAACCAATTCCTTTCCTTCTATCTGATCAGTTTCAGCATCATTTTTTCTTCATCCAGTCTTTCCAACACAGCTTCAGTTCTTATTCTGTCTGTCCATTTCACACGCTCCATCTTTCTCCACATCCACATTTCAAATGATTCTATGCGCTTCTTTTCACTTCGCCGTAATGTCCATGTTTCTGCCCCAGACTATACTCCACACAAAGCACTTCACTAGTCTCTTCCTTAGTTCTTTTTCCGGAGGTCAGCAGAAGATGGTCCTTTTTCTATTAAAAGCTTCCTTGGCCATTGCTATTCTTCTTTTGACTACTTGGCAGCAGCTCATGTTATTGCTTATAGTACACACCAAGTATTTGAAGCTGTTCACTCGCTCTATCTCATTTAGAATTCGCAACTTTACCTTCTTTACTTTTCTTTGGACATTACTGAAATAAATTTCTACCAACACATATGGCGTAAAAACTGCGTAAGAATATTTTGGAAAACATTTGTCACAAAGATGTAATGTCAAAATTTGTGATATTCAGTGTTTACATTTACTATATCGTTGTAAACACTCTAAATGAATAAATGTTTCCCCTAGACGCCATGAAGAAGCATGAAGAATATGGAGTTGCAGTTATAAGATTAGCACTAGAATGAGGTAGTGTGATTGGTGCAATCTACGACTGCCTCCTATCCTCGGTGTAAAAGTGGATTCCGAAACCTTCCTGGAAGTTTGACAACGAGAAAAATCAGGCCATCATTCTCGATTGAATCCAGAAGCTTGTAGTCTGTAGCCACTTGCCATACCAACTGAATTATCCTGTCGCCAGGTATATAGTTTAAAATAATTAATTCCATCTTGAAGACGACTTTATGTCAGAAATAGAATTTCATTCCTTGCACTGCCTGTAAGGTTTTCATGGGCTCAAAGCGTTCGCAAAGCAAACCAACTAGTAAATAATACAATCAAGGGAAAGTTGTATACATTAATTAACTACGAATTGTGAAAGCTATTAAGGCTAAAACTCTAACAGTCTTACTAATAAACCGTGTATAGTTTTTATACGATAGTTATGCAGAGTTGAGACAGAAAACGTTAATAATAAACCGTGAATAAGCTATAGACGTATAAACAGGCTGTAACTATACAATGGGAATTACTTTGCAGTAGTTATATACACGAAACCCCTTGTTTAAGCGTTGTATATAGGGAAAAAATGGCCGCCCCTTTAACAGCTGTTCGTAACGACTGTCATTTTATGATGATGTTTACCTTGTAACCACAGAAGAACAAACCAAAGATCATTGAATTATTAGAATAATATTGCTGTAGCTTGTACTCTTTGACCAAAATGTAGTGTGGTAATCGATTAGAGCCAGTTGTACTATCGATATTTAACATGCCACACTAGAGCGCTCTACTGGATCCAGTAGAGAACCTCAGATATTCTATTACCTTTCGTAACGAAGTAATGACGAAACTATGACGTGGCTGTGTAACAGTTATACTGTTATACACGATGTATGTAGTGATTATTAGTAAGGAATTTACACACGACTTATAAACGAGCTACTCATTGTATAAGTATAAGACAGTTAAACGTCTGTATATAGAGTTTTTATTAGTAAGACCGTAAGCCTAAAGGTCCCAATAAGAAATTTATCAGTGAAAAGAGTCATTGTTTGAACATTCTTTATCGTTGTGTGGCAATCATAGAGCTGGTTTTAACGTGGCCAGTCACTAACAGAAATACATTGCCACATTTCCAAAGTTATTGAATGTTTCAGCAAGCTTTACGCGAAGAGACAATTAAATTTTAGAGAACGCTCCATACAGCTGTTACACTCCAGGATTGCAATTTACTCCGGAGAGTTTCAGATTGTTCCTTTTTTGTCATTGGATTTTCGTTTATAACTTGCCAGTAAATCAAGGCTTATATTACATTTCTATACACCAGCGCAATGTAATGATTAACTTTTCTGAATGCCGGTTTCGATGGATGGCGCCTCTTTTATGAAGAGAATATTTTGCAAACAGCATGCTGGATTGCAAGTTGAACGTTTTTATATTAACTTACAGAGTGTTAGAGCGTGTTTATCATCTAGCGATACAGTTTTATAGTTTCGTAAATAGATTTCTAGGAATTTTATTGCATGCTTTTAACGGATGTGAGAACACTGTTGAGAAAAAATTGGCCAATAGAAATTGCTTGAATAGTCGTCCTAATTAGTCAGATATTTAGGCTACCTTACACCAAAGGTACATGTGTTTTATCCCGGCAGGGAGAGGAAAACGGACTTCGAGGCGAAAAATTCAAAAGTGTGGCGTAAGAAAGTAAACCCTTTTTAAAAATATTGAAGTGAGACAAGTAGCGTGGGGGCTTGGAGTTCACAGAATACCTTTCCCTCAGCCCCAGATCCCCTAATAAGTACCCCCGCTCACTTACGATTTAGTTGTTTGTCCTTCGACCTCATCCTCATCCTCTTATCATTATCATCATAAAGATCAAGGAAGCAAAGTTACTGCCGCAGTGGTAGGAGGTGTATTAGGGTAAATCAGGGTCTGTTGGACAGTCGGGCATGTTGGACACTCTGTACTTTAACGTGTTACCTTGCCACTTGTGGGCACCACATTCTGCTAGAAGTCAATGACGGAAGTAGCCCCACTCGTGGCTACTTCCGTCATTGACTTCTAGCAGAATGTGGTGCCCACAAGTGGCGCGGTAACACGTTAAATTACAGAGTGTCCAACATGCCCGACTGTCCAACAGACCCTAGTTTACCCTACATGTAAAAATATCCGCGTGGTCAAGAATAAAGATGAATTATTAAGGTAGATATCTGCGAACATACAGGCAAGTTATTATTTCGCCTTAACTCCTGATATTTAACAGCGTGTTGCCATATTTTTTCAGAAGGAAATCCTTATCGATATTAAAAAATTCCCACAAATAGCAAAAATGTTAGTACTTAAAGTTAAAATTGAACTGATTAACTTTTCAACTTCTTTACTGTTTTAATTTTCAGGAAATTACCTGGTGTTATTCTTCATTGTCCAAACCTAGTGAAGATCCTGCTTTATCTTTTGGTTTCCTGTTGTGGAGTGTGTTCATGATTGTGTCGAAAAGGGTGTGTGTTTTGAAATTGAATCAGTCAGAGCTAAAAGGAACTAAGTCACTTTTCACAACTTTTCAGGAGAAGCAAAAAACTTTCCACTAATAACACAAATGTAGCTACGTATATATTTTATGTTATAGAAGACAAAAGAATATTTAAAAGTCTTAGTTCCTCCTTCCACCGTTCGATGCACATGACATCAGTTGTCCAAATTGTTGCATAACCCAAAACTGCATATTTTGACTTAGTTCCTTTTAGCTCCGACCGATTCAATTGATTTTAGTGTTAAGGATGTACTGGGGATGTGTAATTAACACAGTAAAGATCCCGTCGGATCCCGGCCACTTAGTCACTAGTAATGAGTGCACCTCTGTACATAGTGCGTTGGACATTGTGACACTGTCACATATTCTGTGACACAGTACATGAGGGTAGGCCACCAAAGGGAAAGCTGAGAGATAGAACTTAAACTGAGAGGATTCGATCCGGCGTTTTCCGATCCTCCCTAGTATAATATATCATGATATAACTTTTAAACTTTTTTACTGTATGATGAAGGACGGACAGAACAGAAAAAAATTCTCTCCGGCACCAGGACTCGAACCCGGGTTTTAGGCTCTACGTGCTGACGCTTAATCCACTAAGCCACACCGGATGCCAGGAGCATTAAAGTGAGGAAGAGGTAAACAAATTTTGGTAATTAATTATTGATGGAGAAAAATTCATTCTGACAACGGGAATCGAACCCAGTATCCTCCGCTTGGCGCGCTGAATGCTCTTACCATCTGAGCTAAGCCGAGACCCGATCCAAAGTGCCGGCCGAACTCCTCTTATTCGTTTCGGGTCTCGGAATAGCTCAGATGGTAAGAGCACTCAGCGTGCCAAGCTGAGGGTCCTAGATTCGATTCCCGGTACCGAAAAGAATTTTTCTTCATGAGTATCTACATGAATGGCTACATAAAGTCATTAATTATACAATATGCAATAGAGGACAGCGAAGTTCTCATATAAAAATATGTAAATATTGACAAGTTCCACTGCGTTTTGAAAGCAACTCTTCCCGTGTTTGTACCTTAACTTGATACACGCTGTCTTTCAACCACCCCCAGATGCAGTAGTCTAAGACTTAAGTCTGGGGATCTGGGAGGCCAGACGCGTTTTCGAAAATGTGTTGTACTCGTAATTCTGTAATAATTATGAATGTGATCCCATTAATTAATTTATATTTTTTGATCCAAATAACCTCAGGAATCGCCTCCATAAACCGGGAGAGAACTTCGTGAATCACCCTGTAAAAGGAATCAAATTAGATTTTCCACTATTACCTATATGTCAGTGGGCCCATTTCCCGTATTTCTTTCAGATCGGTTTCCTGCCACTTTTAATCCAATTCAGTTTATTTAAATTTATTTTACGATCTGAGCGATGTCTTTAGAGCTTTTATAGGGATCTTAGAAACCTTTGTATATATTTTTCTGATTATAAAATCTGATATTGATGCGGTCTGATTGCATGCAGATTACATTAATTCTCGAACGAGGAAAAGTTTGTTGAAACAATGGCTGGTGATTTTGTCTGGAGTTCTTTAAGTCAGGTGCTGCGTTTTTTCACGTTGTAATCTGAAAGGAAACCGTAAGCTTTTCTTCTTTCATGTGGTTGTATTGGTAAGGATTTCCGCCTTAAATATTCCATCGTTTATGTTTGATTTTGAAGGTATGAACTTGAAATTCAATGGCAAATATAGCTTTAAAGGTTAGATAGAAATATACATAAATATTTCTTCATCGCTTGCGTTTTAAAATCAATGCACTGAAGATTTTTCTTGAATGCGTGTTGAAATTTTGGCTTCATTTCAATTTCTTCATACGCAGTTTCTGCAGTGTGAGGGAAGAGGTACAAACCTCAAGAGAGAGACACGGGAACAAAATATATAGTTAGGTAAAGAAGGGAGCTTCTCTTTTTCAGTCCACCCTCCTTGAGCCTCCCTTGAGGGTTGATGCCACCCTCAGAGCTTATCTCAACGGAGAAAAATCTCCCCATAAGGAGGATTTCTTAGGGACAGGAGAGAGCGAACATTTCCAATATTTATTGTATTATAGTGAATAAAGATAGACCTACACCCCCTGCTAGCAGAATTTATTTGACTGTCCGCATTTAGGAAGTGCAGGGGATAGATGCGGTGACTATCCCGTGATGCTGTACCCTGCATAGCAGTCAAGTGGAGTGGAGAAAATGTTGGGCGGGAGCCCTAAGCTTATCGTACGCATGCTACGGGTTAATCGGTGAGATAAGAGAACAATTAAGACAATTGCTTTCATTGCTATGTTGATTTTTCGAAATAAAAATAATTTGTATTATTAACCTATATGAATGACTGAAAGATTGTTTTCGGTGGCCTAGTGGTTACATTCTTGCCACTAGGTTCGAGAGTTTAAATCTGGTCGAAAACGACGCAATTTTATGAGGGGCTAAATTTCTCAGGATCTTTTTCTTCGGAGGAGTAAAGCTGTGATTCATGGCATAAACAGAGAGTTCGCCTACGAGTGGGGCCAGGAAAGCGGCATGTACTGATACGCCGCTTTGTGCGCGCAGTTGTCGAGACACGCTCGACAATCAAGGACATCAAGGTCGACAAGTTATCAGTTGTGAGCCAGCTGTTGCAGTATTTAACACGTACAGTGCAGTTTCTTGACACAGTTGCTTAAATATTCAGCGTGTGTGTAAAATTTGTTAACAATGCAAAACGCAAAATTCACGCTTGAACAGAGAGTTTTTATGTATGAGCATATGTGAAAACAGAGTCATGTAGAGAGGTGCGTAGGCAATTTGAAGTGAAATATTCGGGTGCTCCAATTCCGGGTAGAGAAACTGTTAGACGTCTTGTTAACAAATTAAGGACAACAGGATCGATAAATGCTACAATTCCTAAGCGAAAACGAAGAGTATTGAGGAGAGAAAAAATTAAAGAAATCAGTGTATCATTTACACGCTCTCGTAATAAATCTCTAAGACGTGTTTCACAGGAAGTTAGTGTTTCAAAAACATCAGTCTTTACTGCTACTAAAATTTTAAAATTTAAACCCTACAGAGTTTAGTATAGAAAGCGGAAGCTTACGGATAGACGATTCCCGCAAGCGACACCGCAGGCATTGCGCTTTCCTGGCCCCACTCGTAGGCGAACGCTCTGTTGTTAAAAGGTAATGCTATCCCTATTATAGCCCGTGAACACTCACAAAAAAGCGAAAAGTTAAGGCTTCCAACGTCTTTAGACAGTCGCAATTTGTAACAGTAGGAATGTCGACGCAAATAACCTATTTGTTGATACATCATCGTTGAACAATCGACTAAAAACCAGTTTGATAGTGCGGCCGGAATGATTAGATTAATGGAAAAAAAAAATGCATGACCTCGTTAGGAATCGAACTCAAGAGTCTTCGGCTAGCAGCGTAACGCCATAACCGCGACAAATCGCGCGCCTCACTTCATAGACTATAAAATACCTCTGTCCCTGATTCTAACAGCACATAAATCGCGTTCTAACTGAAGAAAAACTCGATGACGTAGGCTATAGACTACAATATTCTCCTAAGAAATCTTTGAGAAATATGTAGCTCTACAGGCAGGTGTATCCAAGATATCAGATGGTAAAGCAACGAAATTGTAGGAACTAAGGCCTTAGAATACAACATTGTTTCATAAATTGAAAGAAACGGACTATATTTCTAGTCTTTAATGCTATAAAAATATATGAAATGTAGATAACATAGTTGTATAATATAATAATCCTATTGAATTTGGTATTCCGAAGAAACTAGTTCTATTAATTAAAATGTGTCTAATGAAACGTACAGCAGAGTCCGTATAGGCCTAGGTCAGTTTCTGGCTGACGCTTTTTCAATTCACTGCGGACTAAAGCAAGGAGATGCACTATCATCTTTTATTTTTAACTTCGCTCTAGAATACGGCGTTAGAAAAGTGCAGGAAAACAGAGAGGGTTTGGAATTGAACGTGTTACATCAGCTGCTTGTCTATGCGGATTACGTGAATATGTTACGAGAAGATCTACAGACTATTAGAGAAAAAACATGAGAATTTTACTTGATCCAGGTAAAGAGATATGTTCAGAAGTAAATCCCGAAAAGACATAGTACAAGATTGTGTCTCGTGACCAGAATATTGTACAAAATGGAAATGTACACATTGAAAATTTATCCTTTGAAGAGGTGGAAAAATTCAAATATCTTGGAGCAAGAATAACAAATATAAATGACATTTGGAACGAAATTAAACTTAGAAAAAATACGGGAAATGCTTGTTATTATTCGGTTGAAAACCTTTTGTCATACAGTCTGCTTTCAAAAAAGCTGAAAGTTAGAATTTACAAAACAGTTACATTACCGGTTGTTCTGTGTAGTTGTGATATTTGTACTCTCAATTTAAGAGAGGAACAGAGGTTAAGGGTGTTCGAGAAGAAGCTGCTTAGGAAAATATTTGGGGCTAAGAGGGATGAAGTTACAGGAGAATGGAGAAAGTTACACAACGCAGAACTGCATGCATTGTATTCTTCACCTTACATAATTAGGAACATTAAATGTAGACATTTGAGATGAGCAGGACATGTGCGTAAAGAGTGAGGGAAAAAGTTCTATCGGAAGGCCAAGACGTAGATAGGAGGATAATATTAAAATGGATTTGAGGGAGCTGGGATATGGTGGTAGAGACTGGATTAATCTTGCTCAGGATAGAGAGCGATGGCGGGTTTTTGTAAGGACGGCAATAACCTCCGGGTACTCTAAAAGCCATTTGTAAGTAAATAGCACTTAAATGTTATTTTTATCTCCATTTCAGGTTAATTTATTATTATTTCTTTTTGAATATTTATTATACAGCAGAACCCCGATTATCCGTCACCATATTAACCGATTGGCGGATTATCGGACTGTCTTTCTCTCACGCTCCTTTTTTTTTTTTTTTTTTTTTGCTACAGAAACACATGAAGGAGATTCTATTGTATGTTATATTAGTATAGGCCTACGTTTTTTTCTAGAGTGTGTTATTACAAGCATTTACACTTACACAGTTTGGTGTACTGTTCGAGTTGCCGTACTCTACAACTTCTATATAAAATGTATTCCATGAATGTCAAAAGAAAACGTGTTGTGCTAAGTATCGAACAAAATGCAAATAAGTGGTTTCGGGAAAGAGAAAATATGGGTCATATCGCATCAAAATATGAGATTGATGTTACAACTGTGAGCAATTGAATAACGGTCTTACTAATAAAAACTCTATATACAGACGTTTAACTGTCTTATATTTATACAATGAGTAGCTCGTTTATAAGTCGTGTGTAAATTCCTTACTAATAATCACTACATACGTCGTGTATAACAGTATAACTGTTACACAGCTACGTCATAGTTTCGTCAATACTTCGTTACGAAAGGTAATAGAATATCTGAGGTTCTCTACTGAATCCGGTAGAGCGCTGTAGTGTGGCGTGTTAAATATCGATAGTACAACTGGTTCTAATCGATTACCACACTACATTTTGGTCAAAGAGTACAAGCTACAGCAATATTATTCTAATAATTCTATGATCTTTGGTTTGTTCTTCTGAGGTTACAAGGCAAACATCATCATAAAATGACAGTCGATACGAACAGCTGTTAAAGGGGTTGCCATTTTTTCCCTATCTACAATGCTTAAACAAGGGGTTTCGTGTATATAACTACTGCAAAGTAATTCCCATTGTATAGTTACAGCCTGTTTATACGTCCATAGCTTATTCACGGTTTATTAGTAACGTTTTCTGTCTCAACTCTGCATAAGTCTCGTATAAAAACTATACACGGTTTATTAGTAAGACAGTAAAAATAAAAGATAGAGTGTATACAGTAGGCCTATGTAAATCTACAACATGAGGCCTCTACTATTTATATTTTTCCGCTGACAGCCATTACAAGGAGTTTTCCTACCCCTTAAAACTACGTCGTTGACAACCGAATTTAAATTAATGAACTTCTGACTCACTACCAAGCGTGTTAAACACAAGACCGCGGAGGAAATGACGAAAATTCAAGTGTTATTCAATTAATTTACGAAAATATTTTATGGTACGGATTATCCGATTTTTTCGATTAATCGTTCCGTCAACCCCCTTCATTACCACGGATAATAGAGGTTCTACTGTATGTATATTTAAATCCTAAGTTATTATTCCAGTGATTATTGTATTTTTGTTTACTTTATCTTTTTTGGCAATCTGTAAATTCAGAAGTTTGTTTTACAATAAACTATATACTATATGAATCATTTTCTTATATGTCTAATGAATGAATTTGGAGTAAATTGAGTCAGATTTTAAACGTTGAAATAGATATACAACATGCTTATATTTTCTGTTATTGCTTCGTAATGGTGATGAATTTGTATTACGAGGAAAACTATAAAATTTCGAGACGGCGGCGGCCTTGATTGGACTGCTTCCTTGCGGATGTTGTTAAGAGAAAGTCACTCCTGATCTGTGGCGAATTTTGTTTGGGAGAGGGGAGAGAGAAAAGATAAATGAAGCTAGGAATTTCAGTTGGTATTAAGAGGGACCCTAATGGTGTTCGTTGGGGGAGCGCTAATAGACTATTAGCGTAATGTCACACTTTCACTCTCTCTCTCTAAGCTTGAGGATTTGAAGCTTTTGTCGTAGCTGTATTCGATATATTTAGGGCTCACAGATGTTACATATAATGCCTCTAACGTCAGTTTGCTTCAAATACAATATTTTGTACAACTAACCTGATACTTCTATTTTCTTATGGACCTGTCGAGAGAAATCTGAGATTTGTACATTAGTATATCCTTAGTAATGTCTCCTGTTCTGCTAACAACGCCATATTATCAGAAAATCCTATGAAATTTATTCTTCATCGTCCTACTATCACTCCTCCCATGATCTGAAAACAGTTCTTCACCAAATTCTCCAACTAGATGTTAAATAGGTTAGGTAATAAAGGGCATTCTTGACGTACTCCTCTCTCTATTTCGCTTCCTTCTGACATTTCGTCACCAATCGTGACTCTGATGAGCTGTGATTGGTGGAAGGAAATTAAATGACAGAAAATAGGAGAAATACATGAAAAAACTAACACATTCAGTGAAGTGTACATCATTACATACATACTAAAATAGCTAAATACAGTATTTAATGGTTGTTTGGTCACTATACAATTTTATTGCAATATTATTATTGTACAAATTACTTGCTAATGAATTGTACACAAATATAATTTATTTCCAAAAAATCGTCTGCCCAGGCATTTTGGGTTACCAGAATCACAGAATAATATTATGCATACGAGAATAATAACTGATTACTAGGGCTATGAAAAGGGAGCAGTTAAAGCTAGTGATAGTACCGAGTATGGCTGCGGTGGGTGGAATGGGGTGAATTTCCCCTACAACTTGACGTAAGCAGGGTACAGTCTGTACCGCTGCTTACGTCAAATTGTAGGGGAAATTCACCCCATTCCACCCACCGCAGCTATACTCGGTACCATCACTAGCTGTAACTGCTCCGTTTTCATAGCCCTATTGATTACAGAAAGTGGATTAGTCAAATTTACGTGAACATAGAATATGAATTTTAGAAATAATATATATATATATATATTAGGCCTATACATATATTTATTACAATCACACACTAATGAAAGAGAAAGGAGTAGATTATGATATGGGGTATAAATGGTTTTTCAGGATTGCCACAGACCCTTTGGTGGTTGATGTGATTATTTTAGGAATGATGTCATTGATTCCAAATTTTTCAAGAGTGTTAACAGTTAATTGTGGGATGGTGCCCCTCAATCCGATCATTAAATCACGTACTTCCCAGTTGCCTTCCATCTGATGCTTTTCTGGAAAATACGGAATAGTAGGCTTATAAATTTGTTGTTTTTCTTTGTTGACCTCAGATGGTTGGGTCTGGCTCATCTATAACAACTGAGTCCAGTATAAGATCTTTATTATTAGTATTGTCTAGAGCAGAGGTCGTCAGCACAGAGCACGCTGGGGCTAGCCTCTCTTACCCGCGGAAAACGCAGTGCACTATAGTGCTCTCGTAGCTGCTAGCGGGTATGCTCTCTATCTCTCCCTGTTGCACGACGGTGCACAGGGACGGCACCGCGTACCATTGCACATTTCAGCGACTGCTGACGACCACTGGTCTGGAGCCACGATGTCCGCTCTTCGAATTCCGCTGCCTTCAGACGCAACGCAGTGCATCTCTTCATAAACCTCAAAGGATCTTTTTATAATTGCCTGTGGTATTAGTTTTCGGATGTTATGATGGCGTAAATTTCTCAAAAATATTTAAAATATTTGTCGTTAAAAAAAATTTCTGCATGGGCGCAAAATTCGTATTTCAGTTAAATTGAAAAAGTTTAACATTAGCCTAAACCAGCCGTGGCGAAAATGTCGTCGTGCGCCGAGCCACTGTGTAACCTGCAACATGCATAGCACCTATGGAGGGAGGCGGACACCCGAAGGGGAAGTGAAGCAACTGTTGACTTATTAACGGATATTTCCATTTTCCTTACGTCAAGCACTTAAATATAATATTATACAGTACAAGGCTACAAACTAATGTTTAGTACGTGTAACGAAGAAAGAAATGAATAAGAAAAACGTGTAGCACAACCTAATGTCTCTGCGATAAAGTTTCAAAATCAGGAATGATGTCACTTACTGCCACACGTAGTTGATAACGAAGGTATGTGTCTGTCAGTCGTGATCTAAATTTGGTTTTTACTATTTTCATTGTTGAAAATAATTTGTCACAAACGTAAGTTGTAGCGAACATGGCTTCAAAAGAGAAAGCGAAAGAACGAAGCTTCGGATATTTATTTTTTGGCAAAGATTTGAAAAGTTCAACATTTGTCAAGTACTTATATCTAGCTTTCCTTTAACATCACATTGTAAATCTGTGAGTTTAAATTGACTATTACACTCTTACTACGTCATACTACTTTTGACCAATAAAACGGTACGAAAGGACGTATTTCAACCAATCATGGCTACTTATCGCACAATTTTGTCGCGTCCCTAGCATTTGTTTCTTTGTTTGCCAACATTTGAAACTGCGCTGGTCTGGACGTCAAAAATATATATAAAATTACAAACCACTCCAGTCGATGCACAGCAGTTTCAAATATGACTCGCATTGGCATTCAAGAACAAGAATTAATAAAAATCACTGATCATACCTATGCACATTCTGAAATCCGATTTACAAATAAATGAAGAGTACCATTCGGAAATCCTGAATAAGTTTAATACACCATGTAGGCCTAAATCAACGAGTTCCACTTTTATTATGCACACGTCCAATATAACATCAATTGAACCACCAACCACATTCAAATTTGAAAATTGTACATTCAATAATTATTCCTTTTAAAATTATTCATTCGGAAATTCTGAATAAGTTGAATACACCATGTAGGCCTAAATCAACGAGTTCCACTTCTATTATGCACACGTCCAATATAAAATCAATTGAACCACCAACCACATTCAAATTTGAAAATTGTACATTCAATAATTATTCCTTTTAAAATTATTCATTCGGAAATTCTGAATAAGTTGAATACACCATGTAGGCCTAAATCAACGAGTTCCACTTCTATTACGCACACGTCCAATATAACATCAATTGAACCACCAACCACATTCAAATTTGAAAATTGTACATTCAATAATTATTCCTTTTAAAGTTATTCATGTTTATTTTTTATGTCATCGTCGTTAATTAAAACTTTTCTAACACTTGTGTATATTAGTTAGGTTATGTTATAGCTTCTGCTCTGAGAGGATAAAAAGAACTTCTGCTATATGATATTATGGATAGTCACGTATCATAGATTGTTTAATATTAAGATTTATTGAATAGTAATCATTACAGTGTCTGTATAAAGACACTACTGCCATCTAGCATGCATCTAGCTAATATTTGTAATGTTGAGATGGTACAATAATACATTTGAAGACAGTTGTATTTTTGTAAGTCAATTAATATTTTATTGTATTGGAGTACTTCGTTACTTCTAATCTTTATATACTTTCTTCTAATCGTGTAATAGTCAATTAAATCCCACTCGAGTTTTGATTTTCTCTAGATAAATCAAAACGTCTAGTGAGATTACTGTAGAAGATCTAACCGCATTATTCGTACATCTGCTGAAAAAGGATCGACGTACAAAGACAATAATAAAAAAATAATAATAATAGTAATAATAATAATAATAACAACACTTAACCTTTTAATGTTTCATCAGTAACATATAGTATAATGCCGTTTTATGTTATACAACCGTTTTCTTCGTCATACTTGTGAACAAATCATACATTTAATATGCTCATCATATTGGCAGTAAAAAATGCGTCCTCCCATCCTACTTGAAAATTTCGTTTTTGTAGATGTACTGTAGGCCTACATGTATTTGAGAGAGACATTGCGACGATATGCTACTCGCAGATGGAACGGAGTTTGACTCCAATGAGTGAGAGGGTTGGGGTTGTGGAAGGTAGAAAGCAAGAGAAATGCACGGCTATCATTGCGAGCCACAATGTGCTCGTGAGTCACATTTTCGCCACGGATGACCTAAATTATATGGGGATAAACGCAGGGGACATAAAGTAACTTCGTAAATTTAAAATTTCGTTATACTGGCGTTCATTATAAAGATATTATTTTTTTTTACTGCATTTCGGGATTTGAACAGTGTTTTTTTATTTCCTCAAATGAACATATATTTTAGTCCAAATGATTTGATGCTAGTAAGTTTCTTCCAGGTGCTGCAGACTGTTGTAGGTTAGTAGGGTAATGAAACTGTCGTATTTTGGAGTCGAGAGACGAAATTTGGGATTCGTCGCTAAAATGTAGGAAGCGCATTGGTATGAGGAAAGGGGTCCGGCGTAATGGAAAAGGGAAGGCAGTGAAGGCCTTACCTCATTAAAGATAAGCTCTTAATGGAGATTTCAATGCACGGCTGAGGATGTCTGGTTGGCGAGGAGAGTGTGAGGAGAGAGAAAATTGAATATAAAGGAAAACTGTAACTTAACAGAATAGAAAGAGACTGGGTTGTAGGCTTCTCAGGTTGGGAGAATAAACTGATTACATTATTTTATTCAATTTTAAATGTAATCACAATTGTACTTATTGCTTTGTTTTGTTGATTACTTTTCGTATACAATTATTTGCGTATAGCAGTGCCAATATAGTGCTTTAATACAATGAATAAAGGAGTATAGTTGACAAAATAATTTTATTTTCCTTATTTTTCTTCTATGGGATAAGTTGATATATTTCCTGGATCGACATTTCTACGCGATGACCAGTTGGTTTTAAGCTCCTTTGAATTGTAATGTTTGTTTCAGTTCACTTTCCTTTTGAGATTTCCAGTTATTTTTGTAGTCGTATACGCCAAATTGCCTTCTCAGGTCAAAAAATTACGTAAATTGCCTCCTGTTTACATGAGCTATGGCACGTAAATTGCCTCCTCTTTACCTAAGAGAAAGAACGTGCTTCCCGTGTGTTAATATTCCAATGTAACCAACATTTTCCTTCTCATTTCCAGACTTACGACGTCAGTAATATAGGCTTATGTGCATAATTCATACAAATTACTGGTTTGGTAAAATGTGGTTCAATATGATTAAATTATTGGTCAGCTTAAGTTAGAAAATTTTCGTCATGAAACTTACACTCCGACTGTAGCCTCTTTTCGCAAACAAACATCACTACTGACAGAATAAATTTATTCCTTTTTTTTCGACACTTTTACCGTAAATAACAGAGTGTTGCAGAACAGCGCTAAGAACCAGTTTATATTCGACCGGTCGCAGAGCAACCGGCCAGGTTTGACATTCGTTCGAATATCCGGCCTTGAAACGGTTGAGCCTGGTTAGATAGAACCACAGATATATAGGACAGAATATAATACCAAGCGCATTTCATCATACAGTAAATCTGATGACATTTTGTAACTACACAAATGGAGTAACAATTGAAGGAAATTTACTTTTCCCAATTAAAAAAATTGTTAGCTTGAAACTCTTGGGAAAATATTTGAGGCTAAGAAGGATGAAGCTACAGGATCATGGAGAAAGTTACACAACGCAGAACTGCACGCATTGTATTCTTCACCTGACATAATTAGAAACATTAAATCCAGACGTTTGAGATGGGCAGGGCAAGTGGCACGTATGGGCGAATACAGAAATGCATATAGAGTGTTAGTTGGGAGGCCGAAGGGAAAAAGACCTTAGGAGGATAATATTAAAACGGATTTGAGGGAATTGGGATATGATTACAGAGACCGAATTAATCTTGCACATGATAGAGACCGATGGCGGGCTTATGTGAGGGTGGCAATGAACCTGCGGGTTCCTTAAAAGCCGTAAGTAAGTAAGTTAGCTTGAAATAAGATTATAATTGATTGGACACTTTGGTACATTTATCTTTCTAACTAATATATAATCAACTAATGGACACCGGTAACAACAAAGAAAATAAGCTTAATGCATAGATTAAATCTGACATGTAAACAAACACAAGAATAAAATAAATTACAATTACTTACAAAATAGAAGAGGAAATATACGTATAAACTTACTATTGTAATGTTCATACTTTAAACTCAAAATACATAGTGTACGTCTGAAAGTGTAGTTAATATAACCTATGTATTGTAATAAAATTATCGTAAGTGGATGTATTATTATTTCACTAATAAATCATTTTTATGGAGATAAAAAGTTATTAACAAAAATAAAAGCATCTTAAGTCTAATGATTGTAGACTAACTGCATGATGCGTGCTATTGCATTACCTGGATTAATGAATGAATGAATGAATGAATGAATGAACCAATCAATCAATCAATCAATGGGAAGAGAGGAGGAAATATCAATTGAAAGATACACGATGATTATCGCGTCCTTGCAACGATTCTTGGAACTCCTGGATGGTTCAATATTATCTGTTGTTCATGATCCAGAGCCGTCCACTCTAGTTAGACTCGGACATTCGTTAAACGGAACATTGGACTACTCCGCGAGACGCAAGAGCTTCGCATACTGTCTATAGCTCCAGGCGTTCAGTAGCAATATGTCTCTTCTATCTTTCGTAACCGGTTTTTGCACGACTCTAGTAAATAACTCTTTCATTCATAAAGTTAGTTTTGTTTATATAATTATTTATTATTGTCGTCATTGTCACCACCAACACTGAATGTAATACTATTGTTACAAAACAATAATAATAATAATAATAATAATAATAATAATAATAATAATAATAATAATAATAATGTTAATGTTACAAATGAATTTCTTAATAAAACATAAAATATACTACCTAAACTAATCAGGCTTAGATGTGGATTCCAATAGAGCAAGTAAATAAATTATTTTAGAACTATTTTGAATTGTTACCACTTGGCTGAATATAAGTAGCAGTCTGGAATGACAAATTTACATTATGAAGTAATATAAATGAAGAAACTGTAAATTTTGTAAACCGTAGTGGGTGAAATATTGAATCAAATCTAAATAAACTAATCGCAGAGTAAATTATCATTGATCAATTTTTAATTATTTCTAAATATACATTTTCTTTTTTCTTTTTTGTCTAACTTAGTATAGCCTGCAATATTCTTCTTAACGTCCACACCTGTGGAGTAACGGTCAGCGCGTCTGGCTGCGAAACCAGGTGACCCGGGTTCGAATCCCGGTCGGGGCAAGTTACCTGGTTGAGGTTTTTCCGGGGTTTTCCCTCAACCCAATACGAGCAAATGCTGGGTAACTTTCGGTGCTGGACCCCGGACTCATTTCACCGGCATTATCACCTTCATATCATTCAGACGCTAAATAACCTAGATGTTGATACAGCGTCGTAAAATAACCCAATAAAAATATTCTTAACATTTCTATTTAATTGGTAGTGATTCGGTGTTCGTCACATATACTCGTGATCCTTACATGAGAATTAATAGGTCTAGCCAATGCTTCATAAGCTCTGATTCTCTACTAATCCTTGTAAGAAAAAATGTTACTTGCAGCATTTAGACTGAGAGAATTTCGAAATCTGTAAAGTTTACTAGTGTCTGTAAAAGTTGTCGAACTCTTTCTTCTGAGCATTTCTTTTGTATGTATTATTTTATTAGAAGGAAATGAAAATGAAATTATACAGTATAATGGCTCCCTAAACAAAGTCCCAGCCCTCGCCACGCCTAGTCAGATTGGTCCGGGGAGCACACTGTTGAAAACCCCGCAATGCAGCGCTAGCACGCACGTCCAAAAACACAACAGCCGCTTGCGGACCTCCACATCATCTTCCGGGCACCGCCCAGTCAGTTTGCAAGGGCTTCCTTCTGCGAGAAAATCTTTGTCTCCAACTTGTCCAGCGCAATACATGAAAACAAGGGAGCGAATGTCTTCTTTGTCGTCTCATTTTAATATTGTAAATGGATACTCATTTTTTTTCGATATTGTTGCTTCTCTCAGATAATCAGTGAAATGATGTATACCTGAGATTAACAGTACTATGGTCTGTCCAAAACAACTTCCTTTAGCATGTTACCATGGCAACCATTCAAATCAACCAATCACAAGAGACGCGTAACCATGGTAACGGGCCGGTGTTGCCTTGGCTATGTTTACAAGTTGCACGTGAATACCAGGGCCTAGTGGTGAATACAGTGGCCGGAATGACTGAACTGGCTGGTTAACGCGTGTTTTGTGTGAATTAAAAATATTATTTAGTTGTATTATTGTTTTATTGTATCGATAATTATTGTGTTTAAATTATATTACACTATTATCTTCGTTGTCATTGGTGGAGTATGTGTTTTCTAGTTTCTGCTAGAGTTTTTAAATAGATGACTTGTGCAATGTCGGAAGGAAGGAAGGAAAGACAGGCGGAGAATGAAGAATATTGGACAAGGTGTCCCGTTAAAGAGTCAAGCGCGAGAGATGGTGTGTTATGTTAGTATTTTGACAGGAGAAAAGATAATGGCGGGCCTCTTTTACCTTTGGCGCAAGTCGTAATGAGAACTGTTGGTTGTGTTAAAATTAATAAGAGCACTGTTACCAATATTTGAAAAGAAAAAGGCCGTGCAGATTTTTAATTATAAATATTTTTACAGTTTACAATTTTTTCAACGCCTTTCTAACAATATTACATTGAAGAATACCGACACTCATAAAAGTAGAGGCTTCGTATTAAATTAAAACTGTTTTTACAGTTTGCAGTCCTTTCGATGCTTTTCTAACGGTATTTACATTGAAGAATACCGGCACGACTACTACTACTACTAATTATTATTATTATTATTATTATTATTATTATTATTATTATTATATTATTATTATTATTGTTATTATTATTATTATTATTATTATTATAGGCTAATAAATATAATAATGAACACAAATTTTAATGCCTAGTGTTCAACAAATTGGTTAGAAATGTATGTGTTCATGTCAGCCATTCATTACTGACCTCTATCGGCCGCGCGTTCGCTTACACGAAAGATGGGCAACATGACAACATTGCTCCCCCTTCTCTGTAAGCTGTCAAGTCGGAAGTAGTTTTGGTCAAGGTATAATAACAGTAACGTTTGAGATGGGCAGGGCATGCAGCTCGTATAGGCGAATCCAGAAATGCACATAGTGTTAGTTGGGAGGCCGGAGAGGAAAAGGCCTTTGAGGAGGCCGAGATGTAGGTGGGAAGATAATATTAAAATGGATTTGAGGGAAGTGGGATATGATGGTACAGACTGGATTAATCTTGTTCAGCATAGGGACCAATGGTGGGCTTATGTGAGGGCGGCAATGAACCTCCGGCATCCTTAAAGGCCATTAAGCAAGTAAGTAAGTAATAACAGTAACAAAGTTTTGAGCAAATTAGTAAATTTCCTCAATGAAATTTTATTACAAGTAAATTAATACTCGTTGTCTACCACTGTGGTCTCGTGGTAGAGTCTTCGCTTCCGAACCCAGAGGGCCAGAGTTCGATTCTCAGCTTGGGACAAGTTGCCTGGGTGAGGTTTATTTGAGGTTTTTCCCTCACTCCTATTGATGAATGACAGGTAACTTTGTCAGGCGTATGGAACCCCAATCATTCTCGCCACTTCCTTTTCTCTCTTTTCATCCTTTCCTCTTCATTCTGGTTGTCTTACTTGGTTTTCAGATGGCGCCTGCGTCAACTCTCCGAAGCCGCTGACTCTCCCGGCCGGCCTCTGTGGATATATCAAACTATGGTAGCTGGTAGCTGGTGGTCAGCAACGGAACCCACTCCCCTCTCAACGGGAGAGGGGGCTTACACCTCCGACCGTTGAGGAGACGGGAAAAGTGGGCTTACAACTCAGACCGTTTGAGGGGGGAAATATGGGGGGGGGTGCTGTTGGCGTAGACTGGTACGTGAACTTGGAAGGATGGCGGGACTGGTCGTCAGGATGTTAGCGGTTAAGTCGGTTCGGCATAGGTGGGGTCAGAGGCCATGCAACTCATTCCAGGGGCGCACAATAGACCTCAGGTCGCGGTGCATGGGATGTTCCTCTCCCACCCTTATAGTGAAAGGAAAAATACTTCGTTTCTTAGAATTTATCGTCCTTTAAGTAAAATTGTTGATGTATATATGGATGAATTTATTCGTATCATCATCGTCATTATCATCATCATCATAACAGTTGTAATCTCCAGTCACATTTGAATCGGTCATTTGTAAAAACCACATGAGTCACAGAAAATAAGTTTCGAGAAAAATAGAAAAAAAAACTACTTTTAATTAATGGATTTTCAGTTATGTCTGTGAACATTTTATAGGAGGACCATACATTAGTATGTCTGATTACAAAAACATTATATCTCAATTATTGTATAGGTAGTTTTTTTCTATTTTTCTCGAAACTTATTTTCTGTGACTCGTGTGGTTTTACAAGTGACCGATTCATTTGTAAAATAGTTTACAGAGTTTGGTAGTGATACACTCTCATGTAGATTTTCTGATAATAGAACAGAGGGAGGTGGGATATGATGATAGAGACTGGAAGCTAATCTCCAACTCACCTGGCTGAGAACCCGAGAAGAGTTATTCTGGATTAATCTTACTCAGGATAGGGACCAATGGCGGGCTTATGTGAGGGCGGCAATAAACCTCCGGGTTCCTTAAAAGCCAGTCAGTAAGTAAGTAAGTAAGTAAGTAAGTAAGTAAGATCAGGCAGTGAGTAATGTACATGTAAAAAAAAACAGTCAACTGTAATATTAATATACGTTACAAGAGCGGTATGTTGAAGTTTTCATGTTCGAGAAAAGTTTGAAAAAGCGAAACGTAGTTGAGCTTTTTTAATTTCCGAGAATTGAAAGAAAACATACCGCTCGTGTATCGCACATTGTTTTGTGCGAAGATCGTTTATTACATACCTGAAAGAGGAATTTCTAATTAGTTGCATTGAAATCTCCATCTTGGCTTCTGTTCAATGACGGCAAACTTACAAAACAAAAATATCTATCTTCAACATTGTTGCTGTAAAATGTTTTCTGTGTTTACTGTACTCCAGCAAGCCGTGATATACGTCTGTCTTTCCCCCCCCCCCAGTCTATAAATGCGAACTTAAAACAAACGGTAAGGTTATGTAATGATTTAGAGTTTACTTAATTTTTGCAAATATATAAAAACAATAATTAACAGTGCAATTTAGGTGAAATTGCAGTGGTAAGTTTCCAATTTATAATTATTACTATATTGAACGTCTCTAAAAATAATATGTTAAAAGTCTAAAGCAGTAAAATCAATATGTCACTTAAGCGGTAAGAAGAGGGAAATTGTTATGTGTGTTAGGTTGGGAATACTGAGTTTGGAATTTTACACTTTCCGCGGATTGGTTTTGTGCGAAAACCAAGCAAATACGCACGATCTCGCACAAAGGAATTTTTCGTTTCTTATACTTAGTAATTTAATATAAACTTTTAGTTTCATATCGGTGAAAGCGATTTTAAGGCATCTATAAAATGTCCTGCCATGTAAATACAATACCAGGTAGAATTCTCTTAGTTTATCGCTCATTTTGTCAAACATATTCTCTTGGGAACCAAAAAAAAAATTAAATTTAGTTTTTGTTATATGGATGATTGGATAGAACAATGGCTATAACCTTTTGCAAAGGAATGTACTCCAGGAGACGAGGTGCCGACAGTATGTCTTACTGGTCTGCTGTTGGTAAGGGTAAAAGAATGAAGAGGGCAGAAGTCACGTGTCTCCCTGAACTGACTCCGAGGACACATAAAATGGAATCGAGAGAAGTGGCTCCCTAGAAGCAATCAATGAAATTAGCCACGTTTTGTAATGTAAGATTGGACTATATATTTGTAACACTGTTACACTGATAGCTAGTTAAATGCTCCCAAGTAGGAACTACAGTAAGTGTGCAGTAGCGTAATTTGGTACGGAGAAACAATTCGATAAAAACGACTGCACAGTTGTGAAATCGTTTTTATCATCAGATTATTTCACATCTCTCAGAAATCTACTAGGAATTCGTGTAATTGAAAGGCAAAGATCATTATTCAAGTCTTTGTGCGTCTTCATAATTACTACCATTCTCATCTTTTACTTATTTAAGATCAGGTAGTTCGTTTCAGTCGAAAATGAAATGCGATCCGTCAAATTTTTGACAAGATCATTTATTGAACAACTTCACGTTGTCTTTTACATTTTTTTGAATGTACGGGTATTCTCTGTTCCCAAGTTGTCGAAATATCAATACATATCTCACCAGAATTATGTATATTTATATTATTTTATATAAGAATTTAAAAGATACTTATAATTTAAATGATGACGGACGTCTGGTCGACTGCAGCGCCTAAAAGGCCGAGTCGGAAGTTCGACTTGCCGGGTAAAACGTCCGAAATATTGTGCAAGGAATGAACTCTATCCTCTATACCTCCCCACCTTTATCCCCATGTCTGCTCTAAATTAATCCTGGTTCCCAAGGGATTTTGTTCGGGAAAGCTGAATAACAGCTGGAGATTAACTGATTGGCGTTATTATTGTGGATTTTATATTCGTGGATTATATTTCCTTCTTACTGAAATAAGAAAAATATAACGATAGGAAATCTTTCGCGAAAAACTCCCTATTACTTGATATATTTTGTATTAAAGATACACTAGGGTGAAAATTGAATTTTCTCAACCGTTTGAGCTAGGTCTTAAAAGATTGTAGGCCTACATATACAGGAACATCATTTTATTTTTACTAACATTTCTAATATTAACCTGGCTATACCTTTGGATGAACGATTTAGAACCGGAAACACCGTTTGCTACCTCCTTCCACGACTGCAGTTCGATGATACTGGCGTAATACACAAACAAATCAATTTACTAGGTATATGAGGGAAGAAAAGTAGTTCATTCATTTACGTAAACTAGGAAATATCGCGATTTTGAGTTTGATAGTTTTCATTAGGTTTTTCTCTAATCATGATACAGTACAGTATTAACAATGAGTGTTTTTACTCACGAACTGAGCTTTCCATGCGGACATATTCATTATGCAGTGTATATTATACTGTCTACAACACATTAGCATACACTATAGAGAATAAAGTTAAATTGAAAAATAATCATCATATGGATATTTAAATACATTTTTGAAAATAGTGGCCTTTCATCTCGATACAGGCTTCAGTTCTAATGTGCATATTATCGCACTATAGACTATTGTACGTAATTCCAATTACCAGGTTCATACTTCGTATCAGTAACTTATGTTGAAATAATTCTGTACCTACTCTATAAAAGAGACCTTACGCACTGTAAATTCAATCCTCACTTCTGCCCGATCCGAAAAGATAAAATTACTCAGACGTGCTACCTACTGTCCTTATAAGTGGTTACGTCGCAGCGTCGTAGAAAGGGAGGAAATCACGTGACAGTTAATTACTTAACGATGCCCATTTGTTTAAGTTATTTTAAACAGTTGTATAATATTACGTAGACGTCCAATTCTTAACAGAAATTAATGTTCCCAGAAAAGAGCTAAGACAACCCAGCCACTAGCATTTACAAAGAGGCAAATAGAAGCAGGTGGGGGAAACCGGGATGCGTCGTAGGCAAATGGAAAATGATGCAATATTGAAAGCTCTTTCGTCACTGGAAAACGCGAACATATTTTTGGAACGTACTGTTTACTATGACCGTAAGGCTACTATGACTGTATTAGCGGCTTTGGATCTGTGTGGAGGACGGTTGAACTTCATTAGTAGAAGGGGTGGGAGTGAAGTACATTAAAAACTCAGGTACAATAAAAATTGAAGTAAAAATAAAATGATGTCCCGTATTACGCTTCATGTAAATAGCCTCTGTACAAGATTTCTTCACATTTGATCCAAAATAAATTAATAATTAGTATTTTTGTGAATTTATTTACTTTAGAAAATCACAAGTGACTCATATATTTCCTCAATATTTATATATCTCACAAATTCCGAAATAAATTGTTGCCTGACATTTTCTCCACATCCCTTTCAAACTCTTCGAAACATAAATTGCTATTTACTTTTTTCAGATTATTCTTCAAAAGTTAAGAAAAGTTTGTTTTCTATGGTAAAATATAAAAAGAGATAAAATTGTGATATCTAGCAAGAAAAATTTATTTTCTCTCAAAAAAATCTTGAATTTTAAGGAAACTTTTGATAGGAACTTTGGTTTAAGCACACCTACAAGAAGATGTGCAAAAATCATGCACGTAGTACAAATTTGGAGAAAGATTAGGCTACCATTAGTGAAGTAATATTGAAGAAAAATGCAAATGAAGTAGATTTTGTATGCAACCTTTTAATTAAACGTCGAATGTTAACAGCTGATTGAATGGGCCTATCTGCGTGGAACCATATAAAGTATTCTTCAGTTAAAAGACGAAAAATCGAATTCTTAAAAACTGTGTATAAATTTTCACTTTAGTCATTACTAAACACTTTTGACAGTCCTTTATATATCTGTTCTATTTGTATACTATGTTTTAATATGAGAATACATACTGAATCATAATAAATGTATGAATATGGGTAATTATTGGATAGTGTGTACCGGTACTCATTTGCGTGGCAGACTTCATTTTAATCCTTAAACTCATAATAATAATAATAATAATAATAATAATAATAATAATAATAATAATAATATCGATGGCAGCGATATTTCACTGCTTAATTAACTTATTATTTCCAGAACATGTATTTTACCAGGAATCGAAAAGTATTGGGAATACATTTGAATAAGGAACAAAAAAAAGTTTCCTTCCCAGGCAGGATTCGAACCACGAAAGCCTTAGTTACCAGTCTATCGTGCTCTGGAGTGAACAAGGCTCTGAAATCAGCTACAAGGGTCGCTCCGGTTTTATGCCACTACTGTATACGTTCAAGAATCGTGTTATTGACTGTTTCTTCCTCAATTTCAGGAGGGTTTTTAATTGGCAGTAGGACTCCCAATAATGTGGTCGACATGGCTCAAGATTATAACACAGGACTGACAAAGACAAAAGAGGGACATTAATTTCCTATAAAATGGAGACAAATTCCCTTTCTCATTACGAAAGTGAAAGAATTAGTTGTCAGATACGCTACTACTCGGTTCACAGTGGATTAAGAACTGTTTCACATTCATTATAAATACTATATTCAAAGATTAATTACTCTTTTCTATTGTTACTATCATCTCTGACTTATGTTAGAAGAATGTAATGAAATTAAAAAAAAAATAGTCTCTACACTTCAGAAATATTAATTTGGGCCGAGAAGCTTTAACTTTGGAATTTCATCCATAAGTTTGACTGCATGGAAACAGCTGTTGAATTCGCCCCATCCCTTACCCAGAGGGATGGAGTGAGGGACTTGCTCACGCAGTGCTGGAACTCGGTCATAAATTCAGCATCAGAATTGGATTTAGTTTTTGCTTAGCAGATCGTGTAACTGTGACGACGACTTTATTTTTAGCCAATAGCAATGTATCATTTTTTTATATAATATTTTCGTATTCCTACCAGAAATCAAGTAAAGAGCTGATCAAATAAACATTGGAACAAAGTTAACGCTGAAATACTAATGTAATAAACTCAGATGAACGTATGCTAACTTGGTCAGCTCTCCCTTTTCTCTTTCGTGTAAAACTAGCACAAGGAAAGTATGTATACATTCCATTTTTTTTAATTTCTCATAAAGAGAAATTATAGTTTAAATCTAACATATATACATTTTCTTTAAATTTACATTTTCAGAAGGATTAGGATTAGAGATAAAGGAATGTTGGTTAAGATAGGGTTAGGGACGATCCTTGAGCACATCGGCGTGTTGTGCACCCCGAATTATGGGATGAATGAGGATGAGGTTTACCAGTCCATCGGCCGCATGAGACCCCTCACCCGCTCACCTAATGGGCCCCCTGCATGCCCCCGCCCTAGGTTCATACCGCCAAGGTAACGAAGGACCACAGGATACATTCCGACAGCCCTTCCAAGGTGTCAAAGCGCCTTTGGAAGTGCTCTTAAGGATTGAATCCTGTCCTGGTAGAGTTATTGCGAAAGGCTTGGAACCCAGAGACCTCTCCCGTAAGCGGATGAAGACATGCGTCATGACCTGAATATGCCGATGTAATGAGATGGTGAAGATGAATGATATGATATGAAATCCCAATTCTTTTTCTATGGGGAAAAGGAAGGAAAATGGACCGTGGCAATGAAAATTCCAACTCGGCATTTGCCTAAGTAACTATGGAAAACCACGGAAAAACCATAATCAGATTGGTCGGTCCGGGAATTTCAACCGCGGGCCTAGCGAATGCGAGTCCCGTGTGGAACCGCGTTTTCAGAATCCCTGACAATGAAAAATCGTTTGTGGATTGTGGTTTATACCTATGTTTGTTTTTAACTACTCCTACCTCAGCACTGTGTATATGATGATGATGATAATAATAATAATAATAATAATAATAATAATAATAATAATAATAATAATAATAATAATTTTAACAGGACGTTTCCATAAATACCGGTAATACTTTTATTTTACAAAACAATTTAATTTCAGTTCTACATAAATCTCTGTCTGCCGCATCTTCCTCTATAAGCTGATGATTATGCATGCTGCTCTTTACTCCGTAAGTTTATTTTTCTTTTGGTATTCCTTTCGTCTTTTGCCTCCTGGATGTCAATTCAAATTTTCTTTGGTATTCTCTCTTCCTACATTCTCATAATATGTCCATATCATCTGAGTCTTCTATCTTCTATCACCTCCAAAACATTATTTCTAACTTATAATACATCCCGTATGAGACTATCAGGGACTGGAATGCTTTACCTGTGGGCTTAACCAATAACCAAAACTGCATTTAAAAAGAGGCTTAAGGACTTTACTAATAGACGGTAGTATATTAAACACACTATTTAAAGAGTGTAATTGATAGTTTGTTATTTGAAGTGTTGTATCAGTGAAGAAGTATATTGTGTCAGTGAAGTGTGAAGTGTGTTGTGTCAGTGAAGTGTGTTGTGTAAGTGAAGTGTGTTTCTGTCAGTGAAGTTTTATAGTTTATAGTGGCAGTGCAAAGTATTTGAACTGTGAAATGTTTTTGAAGTGTTAGTCAAATCAGGGTAGAATCAGTGAAATGTGTCGTAGTTCCAGTGCAGTGAGTGAGTTGACAGCGAAATGAGTGTAGTGCTGAAAGATACTTGTCCAGGTATGAACATATCATAATAGTGGGTTTTGGTTCGAACTTAGGGTTAAGATACAAATTAGATTTACTTTAAATGTTAAAGTGATCGTGGTTCATTTAATTTAGGATGCTTCCTGTTATTATTATTATTAATTTATTATTAATTGTGTTTATTATTAATTGTCATTATTGACTGTAATTAGTTACCACTGCCACGGGTATATACCCATTTGCAGTGTGAATAAATTCTTACATATGGGGTAGGGCGAAGGGCTAATAACCCATCACTGTAAAAAAACAGCTTGTTACGAAACCATACAATAAGTCACGAAATGGGACTATGGTTCTTAGGAAAATATTTGGGGCTGAGAGGGATGAAGATACAGAAGAATAGAGAAAGTTACACAACGTAGAACTGCACGCATTGTATTCTTTACTTGACATAATTAGGAACATTAAATCCAGACGTTTGAGATGGGCAGGGCATGTAGCACGTATGGGCGAATCGAGAAATGCGTATAGAGTGTTAGTTGGGAGGTCGGAGGGAAAAAGACGTTTGCGGAGGCCGAGACTAAAGATGGGAGGATAATATTAAAATGAATATCAGGGAGGTGGGATATTATGATAGAGACTGGATTAATCTTGCTTATGATAGGGACTGATGTCGGGCTTATGTGAGGGCGGCAATAAACCTTCGGGTTTCTTAAAAAGTAAGTAACATATCCCGTTTAACTATGTTCTGTATCTTATTCCGTCTTGATTTCTTCTTTGCCCTTTCCCAAAAATACATCTCAGTGGCTAATAGTGTTCTCGTCTATCGGAAATTAACTATCCATTTTTTTCTGTGCCATATAAAAGAATGCTCTGGACAAAATCTTGTTAAATATGTCCATTGTCCTCGTGTCTTGTAGAGAATATTATTGTTCCAGAGCATGGATTTAGCATTTCCATTACTCTTCTTGCGTCACCGGTTGTATTTTAAATGTCAGATCCAATTGACAATCATTGTTCAAAATAGACAAAAGTTTAAAAATCCAAGTGACAGTGGAATGATGGAGTGAAAGTGTAGATCCTCGAGAAAATCCTCAAGAAAGTAGGTTTTTATTCACCAGAATTACGACTCCACCAACATACGACAGGATTCATTCTAAGACAGCACACTGCCAACTACACTACCAGAGCGACTAATCCAATGGACATTTCCCCGCCTTTTATCCGGAGACCCTTCTTGAATGTTTAATGAATCATGAGAGTTACTATCTGCTTCATTGAAATCAGCCTCTTTTAATATTTAAGTTAGTATCAACTTTTCCTCTTTGTATCCTTTTCCTCATCTTTTGCCAATGAAATTATGCAAATGTTTTAAATCTATATTTCGTAAGTGTAATTTTTTCAGCAGAAAAATGGACGCTGGAGAATGTATTCAAATGTTTGTCTTATGTAAAATTCTTTGTTCTCGTATTTGTATGAATTTTAATGCCTCATTGTTAACTTAATCTAAAAGCACTTTTTAAAACTAACAAAACTCCTTTGTTATTCTTGTAAACAAAGAGAGATAATGTCTTTTGGCACACTGTCACTGGTAGCTTAGTACTGCATTTCCTTCTTTTTTATTTGGTTTTATTTCTAGCCGCTTTAACTGATATCGCGACTTTACTAGGGATGTTATTTTGTCGGAAGTTCGGTGTTTTCTTCGACCCGAAGATATCTGACGCCTCAACCTGAGCCATCACGACATCTATCGTGCTGGCTTGACACTGACTCCCCGAACGGACCATCGAAGTGCTCTCTCACCAACACATTCATCGCAACTAGACACTTCCAGCAACATCTTGTTACACTGGAAATCTACATGACTGGCGATCAAGCTGACTTACTTTTGACTCCCACTTTAATTTATAATCTCTTTGAAATTATGCAGTCTAGTTCTTCAGTCATTGATGTTAAGGCTGGACACTTAAACTCACGACCGATGTACCATCTATCTTTGTACCGGACATTTAAAATCTCACTTGATGGACGCTATCTCGTGTACAGTGTTGCAACTATTAGGATAGCTAAATTACTAAAATACTATTGTCGGAAGGATATAAGGTTTGTTTTTCGTGGATATTGGGTAATAACCCGGCATTTTCCTTTGTTAAAGCGAATATCCACGATGCGAGGCTGCCACGCGCAGCGGCCTCTCACGGCACCCTCGCTTGTTGTTTGCCTCGCGGTTTTGTTCTTTAGATAGTGAGGCAAGATCGTAAAGTAGCGTGAACCGTCAGCTTGTGCACGGCAATTGAAGCCCTCACATAAGCCCGCTATTGATCCCTATCTTGAGCAAGATTAATCCAGTCTCTATCATCATATCCCATCTCCCTCAAATCCAGTTTAATATTATCCTCCCTTCTACGTCTCGGCATCACCAAAGGTCTTTTTTTCCTCCGGTATCCCAACTAACACACTATATGCATTTCTGAATTCGCCCATACGTGCTACATGCCCTATCCATCTCAAACGTCTGGATTTAATGTTCCTAATTATGTCAGGTGAAGAATACAATACGTGCAGTTCTGCGTTGTGTAACTTTCTCCATTCTCCTGTAACTTCATCCCTCTTAGCCCCAAATGTTTTCCTAAGAACCTTATTCTCAAACACCCTTAATCTCTGTTTCTCAAAGTGAGAGTCAAAGTTTCACAACCATACAGAACAAGCGGTAATATCCCTGTTTTATAAATTCTAACCTTCAGATTTTTTGACAGCTGATTAAATGGCAAAAGCTTCTCAACCGAATAATAACAGACATATCCAATATTTATTCTGCGTTTAATTTCCTCCCTAGTCTCATTTATATTTGTTACTGTTGTTCTAAAGTATTTGAATTTTTCAACCTCTTCGAAGGATAAATCTCCAATTTTTATGTTTCCATTTCGTACAACATTCTGGTCGCGAGACATAATCATATACTTTGTCTTTTCGGGATTTACTTCCAAACCGATCGCTTTACTTGCTTCAAGTAAAATTTCCGTGCTTTTCCCTAATCGTTTGTGGATTGTGACATATTCACGTCATCCGCATAGACAAGAAGCCGATGTAACCCGTTCAATTCCAAACCCTGTCTGTTATCCTGAACTTTCCAAATGGCATATTCTAGAGCGAAGTTAAAAGTAAAGGTAATAGTTTATCTCCTTGCTTTAGTCCGCAGTGAATTGGAAAAGCATCAGATTCCCATATATTACCGTGTATAGTGCCAGATTACATAAATTTATTATGAATAGCCCTACTTGTTTTACACGTGAACGTTGTAAATGGACACAGCATTTGTATGTGAACATCCATAAGTAAATAAATAAATAATAAATAAATAAATAAGTAAAAAATGATGAAAATTACAATAATACTTACTTACAAATGGCTTTTAAGGAACCCGAAGGTTCATTGCCGCCCTCACATATGCCCGCCATCGGTCCCTATCCTGTGCAAGATTAATCCAGGTTCTATCATCATATCCCACCTCCCTCAAATCCATTTTAATATCATCCTCCCATCTACGTCTCGGCCTCCCTAAAGGTCTTTTTCCCTCCGGTCTCCCAACTAACACTCTATATGCATTTCTGGATTCGCCCATGCGTGCTAATTACAATAATACAATAAATAATAATACAAATAAAATTATTTACATTAACTACTTGCTTTACGAGTCTGTATACATTACAACGAGTGACTGTAAATATGTTACGTGTTTCACAAGAAATATGTCTCCTTCTTACTGATAAAATACGTTTTCTTTGTTCCAAATGAAGTGCTAGCTACCAAATTTTGCCATTGGAGCACTCATTTCTAATCGTCTAGCTTTGTTTTGTTTTGACATGGTTTACTGAACAGCAGCAGACCTGAAGTGTGTACGCTGCGCTATACTCCGTATATACCTACACTGTTGCGGGTTGCTCGGGAGATTAAGGTAACCAACCACAGGACTCTGGTTATGACTGAGATTCATATAGTACCGTATTATAATATTATTTCATGAATATATCAATTCTTATGGAAATACGTCAACAGCATTTATCTGGTTTAGTCACGGAACAAGTTTGGAAGTTATTGCAGATGATATTTAATGACAAGCTGAATTCACTGAAACGGTCGCTTTACATTTGAGAGGCACGAGTTTGAATCCCTCGAGGGTATGAGACAATGCAATTGGTTTTGTAACAAGCTTCCCCCAACCAAGCGGATCGAAATTCGTTACCCGACTGGTGCATATGGGATTTGTGGTGGTCAAACCGGGGCGGTACCACGCTTCACACAATTGTAAACGTAATTAACCCACGAAGGGATGTCGGTAGTTCATGCAAATTTGTTCTAGTTCAGTCTGACGGAATGTCTTATTTCATATAGGCTAACTATAGGTTCTCTATAGTAAACCCCTGCGGTGGTTGAGTGGTCAGACCTCTGTCCTGTCACGTAGGCGGCACGGGTTCGAGTCCCGGGCAGATTTGGGATTTTTCATTGATTTTCATTTGTGGCGGACAAGGTCGCAGTTGGGGTTTTTCCCCATGTTAGGCATTTACATAATTCCGTCATCATTGCTCCATTTCGTTATTATTCATAGTAGCATTCCACAGCAATATCTCACACCTAGGAAAACTACATTCCACATTTGAGGAGGTCCGTTCCAAACCGTGTTACGTCCAACCATGGACGAAATTTAGTTTTATATGATTTCATATGTTCTGAATATGCTCTATCATGCTGTTTGGATCTAACTGTATTAAATCGCCTTTAAAAGAATGTATGAAACTCTGTATTTGTGACAAACCGTATTATGTCCACATCTTCATCCACGTCAGACCGTATTTTGTCCAAAACCAATTAATATTAAATATTGTACTTTTATTAGTTATTTTGAACAACATGGCATGTGTTTTTGTCTTTCCAGAAGGTAAACTGAAAATTTTTAGGTGAATACCATATTCAGAAGTACAGTAAGCTTATTGGTAACAGTATTGTACAAATTTAACATTAATGAATATTATCTTTGTGATTCAATATTACATAGGAGTGTTAGCTATTACTTACAAAATTACTGTGGTTGAATTTTTACAAATATTGAGGAAGATATTGTTTTTCTTTATTTATTTTCACGTTAAACCGTATTATGTCCATGATATTTTCTGAATTTCAGGACAGTCTGATGTAAAAGTGATTTAAAAATATAATTTATTCCGATAAATTAAGTTATTGCAGTAATTATTAATTTTATAATTTTAATTTACTTCCCTTAGTTGGCACATAACCACCCAACATCGTGATGCACTTGGGGAGCTACGATAGGTAGCGAAATCCGGTTACGCAAACCAGCTATAATGGCTGGGGGGGGGGGGGCTCATCGTGCTAACCACACGATACCTCCATTCTGGTTGGAAGATCGTCCACTTCTGCTTCGGCATGTGGCCGTGAGGCCAGCATCCGGCTGGTCGGTCTTGGCTCGTCGTGGGCTGTAGCGTCACGGATTATTATTATTATTATTATTATTATTATTATTATTATCATTATTATTATTATTATTATTATTATTATTATTATTATTATTATTATTATTATTATTATTAATTGGCACATAAACAGTTTTTCTTCTCTCCCGAAAAAATTACATCAATGGACTTAATATGGTTTGCAACGGACCTCCTCATTTACAGAAACGAATGGAGTATGTTATTTTAAATAATTGTATATTATGACATTCAGTATTTTTGTATCAGAAGAACATTTATTCGACAGAATATCCACAAATTTGCTGAAGGTAAAGTAGCTTTAATCATCGCTTTTGTACAATACTGTATTCATTTTTTCACGCAAAATTATAACAAATTCATCTAAATAATTCAATTGACTAAATGATATTTCTCATCCATCTTAATTGAGAAACTAATACTGCATCTTTTTGTAAGGCTTTAGCAGTATTTTTCTTAATATATTCATATTTTATATTATCTATAATAGTTGAATAATCTAAAAATTATTGGAATATCCCAGTTCCAGCGGCATCATTTGACTCAAATGACATAAGTGTCTACAGACTTTAAATTTTTTCAATAGTAATTGCATTGCATACGTCTTCTATCTATATATATTTTAATTTTCTCTCCGTTGTAATTTTTTGTCCTGTCCTTTGTTATTTTATACCGTACATCTTTTCGGCCTTCTTTCTTATTATTCTCTTACCTTGTTTTCCTTCTTAGACGTCTTATTTTCTTTTTGTTCAATAGTTATTTTTTATCTGTTATCTTACGTTTCTTTTCTTCTTGTTGTTATACCTCGTCTGTTCTCTTGTTGGTTTTTATTCGAATCTAACGTCTTCATTTTCACATTATTATCACTGTTATTGTTATTATTACCATTATGTTTAAGCTGTACTCCTGTCATTTTGTTCATTTTCTTGGTTTTATATTCACATTTGCTTATCTCTTCTTTTTGTTTTCCTCATCTTCTTTTTTTGCGCATATTGTATTTTTAATTTATTTCTTTGTATCATCTTGTTCGCTTTATACTTTTCTTGTTTATTCTTTTTTCCCTCGTTCATGACATCTTCATTCTTTCACACCATTGTTCTCATCCTATTCATCATTCTTGATATTTCTATAATCCTGTTTCCCTGTTTTATAAGCACAACTAATAAAACTGAATCACAACTGATGACAACAATGTGAGTTTACGTAGCTCAGTAGATATAATTTTCAGCCGAGTTTGTACATCAGGAATCGCAGCGAATGCCTAAGATACAGGGCTATTTTTAATGTACAGCATGTCGGGATTTTAAAAGATCGCTAGACTACAATTGAGATAACAATATGAAATTTCTTTTATTTTATAGAAAAAATCTCAAAATTCTTATAGATTTTATTAATTTGTTCTACAGAATAATATCTGTAATATTGGCAATTAATATTTGAGGAGAAAAATTCGCTCCGGCACCGGGGATCGAACCCGGGTCCTTGGTTCTACGTACAAAGCGCTCTGACCACTGAGCTACGCCGAATTCAATCCACAGCACTGGACCGAACCCTCCTCCTTCAATGTTTCCCTTTGTGGCCGACTCCAAGTTAGGCATATATGTTGACGTATATGTCCTATGTCAACTGCCATTACACTAGGAGCGCACTTAGTTGAGTGACTTGTTGGCCGGGATTCCGCAGTTACGTGCACAGTAATCTGTACAAATATATGCACTGCAGCTATGAGAATATTATAGATTTTATTAATTTGTCCTACAGAATAATATCTGTAATATTCACAATTAATATTTGAGGAGAGTTGACATTGGACATATATGTCAACATATATGCCTAACTTGGAGTCAGGCCACAAAGGGAAATATTGAAGGAGAAGAGTTCAGACCGGTGTTGTGCATTGAATTCGGCGTAGCTCAGTGGTCAGAGCGCTTGGTACGTAGAACCAAGGACGCGGGTTCCATCCCCGGCGGCGGAGCGAATTTTTTTCCTCAAATATTAATTCTCAAAATTCTGTTCTTACCGCTAGATTTTGTATAAAAATGTTATTTGTTCCGATAAAGTTCATTCAGTTGAGTTGTTCTAAAACTCACAATTCTATTCTTAGTGCGTGTACAGTTACAGGACTAACGTATCTCTTCATGAATTGCTACTACCCTAGCTGAACGAGGGCAGACATGATTACGTACTGCAACTAGATGTCCCCACCCCAAATCCATTGTGACGTCAGGCCAATTTTAAAGCAGCACTTTCCACAGCGATGGATCGGACGAGGGATCTACGATTAGAGGATCATGTCTTGGCCACCACGTTCACCAGTCTTAACACCATATGATTTTTTTTTATTTATGGGTTTATGTGAAAGATCAAGTGTATGTCCCCCCCATTTCCAGCGACTATCCCGGCGTATATGGAGGAAATGGAGTAGGCCTATAGTGTATTGACTGTAGAGTGACCAGTGGCACATATATTGAATAACTATGTTTTATTTATTTATTTTTTATTTATATATTTATTGATTTATTTATTTATTTAATCTGGCAGAGCTAAGGTCAGTAGGCCTTCTCTTCCGCCCAGCCAGTCTCTAATTCTAATTAAATACAATTGCTTACATAGTTATTACATTAATATCTAGATCATAAAACAACATGAAAGTAAATAATGAAAATTGGATAACTAATGTTAGTGTGACAATAATAAACATTGGTAAGAAATAGTTATAATAATAATAATAATAATAATAATAATAATAATAATGAGATAATTTAGATATTTATCTGTGATATATATAACAATTAAACATTGAGAAACTTGAAACAGCTATTATTGTTAACAAGAATTGTTAGAAAAATATCTCGTTAGCCTATTCTTAAATTGGTTTGATGTCTGACAGTCCCTGACATTACTCGGTAGGGAATTCCAAAGTCGAGGAAGAGCCACAGTGAAAGAAGATGAATATGAGGATGTTCGGTGGGAGGGAATGGATAATATTGAGGAGTGTTGTGATCGTGTGTCTAGGTTATGATGGATGGATAAATTTTGAAAACGAGACGCAAGATAGAAGGAATGGAGAAATGCAGTATGTGAAAGAGGAGGGAAAGACAGTGGATTTTCCTACGATCTTCTAGACGGAGCCAGAACAACATTTCGAGGGATGGTGTTACGTGATCAGCCCGGCGAATATTGCAGACGAAACGGACGCACATATTATGAACATATTATATAATTAACAATCATTTAGAATAGCCCTGTATTTGAAAATTATTCACTCCACGTTGCAAACTAACGTCAACGATTAATTCACATCTTAGTACTCGTATTAAGCGCAGCTGTTGACAGGGCCTTGACCACAGCAACTTGACCCATGAAGTACATCATCGTTTGAAATAAAACCCCTTCTATGCGTCATCCCACGTTGTCCCAAGTTCTGAGATGTGAACCTACGCACCTCGTTGAGGACTCTGAACTTCAAGTGACGACCGATTCTTGTGATTATGGGCGGGCACTGGAGAACACCCAGGAGAAGAGTTGTCTCTTTCATTAGTTAGGTCACAGAAGACTATGGCATTAAAGGGTCTGGGTTCAAGTCCAGATGAAGGCGGGACTCCGATGTCCACTCAGCCTCCTATAAAATTGACGGCCAGCACATTGTCTTAAGTACTTAACTTTTCTCTTCTCGTGACAAGCTCAGAAAACATGAGAGCTCCCCATTCCTTTTTTTTTACACCTTAATGACAAGTACGAATACAGGAACACGTTTTTAATTTTCATTGCACGATGTACAATCTTTCATTAGGTGGAAAAATTCAAATGTCTTCGAGTAACAGTAACAAATATAAATTATACTCGGGAGGAAATTAAATACAGAATAAATATGGGAAATGCGTGTTATTATTAGGCTCCGAAGCTTTTGTCAACCAGTCTGCTTTAAAAAATAACGAAAGTTAGAATTTATAAAGCAGTTATATTACCGGTTGTTCTGTATGGCTGTGAAACTTGGACTCTCACTTTGAGAGAGGAACAGAGATCCCTCAATAAATGTGAGCGTCTGTATTTTTTATACTTATGCAGTGAAAATTTTCTATGTTCTTTGCATTTAAACAGTCACAATTGTGAGATGAACTGTAAATATACTTCCTTTAATATTGTCATAATTGGCGATCTTATGTGTCTTACTAATGTTTTTTATTAATTACGAACCAGTGGTATAGCAATATTGCGAAAATCTTCCTGCAGCATCGCTTCCGCTTTTTCGAAGTTTCGGTCTAAAACGAAAAGGATCGTGCCATCTGCGAATTGAAATATTTCACAGTGTGTTAATATTTTGTCCATGTTATTTATATAAATTAAATTAAGTATGGTCCTAGTATAGATCCTTGTGGTGCTCCACTTTTATAATACCTCAGCTTTTCTTCTCTCTTCTATAGAAGAGGGACCCAGGGCTTACGCTACAACCTGAAGCTTATTGTGTTTACCATTCCTCTCCTGTGTATGATTTAGTAGCCGATCGGCCGCGCTCTTGCACAAATACAGCACGCCTCCGCACCGTGAACTTAACCCGAGCTATGGTATCCTCCTGAGTCCTTAGAGTATAGTATATTATACTTCATAGATGATTATAATAAAATATGTATATGCAGAGACCCGAAATATAGTATAATATACCTGCATTTGTGCCCTAACTGTAACCTTCACAAGTTTTTCAGCATTTTTCTCAAGTCGGTGAAGTGTAGAATTATATTCAACTTTAAAAACAAAACAATAAATGTCTAAGGACTCAGGAGGATAGATGATATGTGAATTAATGATGACGAATTGAGTCCAGTTCCAAAGCCGAAATATATCCAGCAACTTTTCTTCAAATGGTTGAGAGAAAACCCCGGAAAACTTCAACCAAGTAACTTGTCCCAACAAGAATTTGAATCCGGTTCCGCTCGTTTCATGATCAGACGCGCTAACCTTTGCTGCACTGCTGTGGATATCCCTCAGCTTGCTTATTTATTCCAATTTTATGCAAAATCTAATATATTTTAGTAATTTTTAACCAATTAATATGTTGATCATTTATTCCCTTTTTTTTTTCTTTTCGTATCTTTGAGTGTTCGTTTGCAATAATGAACACAGAACGAATGATTTTTCTCGCATGATAGTATTTTTATCATCAGGGTCACCTGTGATTTGTCTTCCAAGAAGCAGATATTAACTGATAGCAGTAATAAAATTATAATATCAATTTTTGTTTTCCACCTGTGCTTATCTTAATATTTGGATTTATATTAACGTTTTCGACACTCGGTGTGTGTCATCTTCAGATATGGGGTCTATGTCATTGTGTGTTGTGAAGACCTAGCTTCTTAATTATGTTGTGGGTTGTTCACTTGTGTATGACCTTTCATGATTTCTTAATTTAGCTAAAATTACTATAAGCAGTGTGTGGTTGGTTGTTACGATTCTGTTAAATTCTATCTTTTGAAAACCCATATAGGACAATAGAAAATTATGTTAAAACTTATTATGGCACATAAATATAAACAAGTAAAATATATACACTATAAAAACACTGTAAAACACTGTATACACTATATCACTTTTATCACATATATGGTTGGCTGTGTTGGCCTGTTATATCGTTAAAAATTGGGTTGTTTTTACTGTTCTTGGTAAAAACTGTCTTTTTGACGCACTTTCACTGATTTTCCATAGTATTGTATGTTGGAGTTTTTGATGTTGTTCAAGTTGATTACTGTGAATCGTGGATGCTGTTATTGAGTACTTAGACGTATATAATAAAAGCTATTTTCTGTTGAGTCCGCTGTCTAATATGGCCGTGCGTGTCTGCAACAATTTACTTTATATTAATAGATTGAATTAAGACGATTTTGTTTTTTATTAAGTTGGAATTTATCGCGTAAAAATGTTGTATGGAAAATACTTACAATTTTAGCTGATGTTGGAGTGTTCCTATGTGGTGTATGGCTGAGACCGCCCGCCATTCTAGACCCCATATCTGAAGATGGCACGCACCGAGTGTCGAAAACGTTAATATAAATCCAAATATTAAGATAAGCACAGGTGGAAAACAAAAATTGATATTATAATACAGTGAGCTTATCGGCATCTCCAAAATGAAACTAGTAATAAAATTGTTATTACAGACGAACCAGTGACCTTTCGGAATATGTCCAGTTCACTATCATCCTACGCGTTCGAAACTTACGATCAATATAGGCTACTAGTCTTCTGATAACCAGATGTCCATCTTCGTTCATCTTTGTTGTGGTTTACCCAATAGGCACACGTTAACAGTTCCGATAGGATCATCTGAACACCTTGGCCATTAATTAGTACAAGCATAACGAATTCTCATTATAGTGAAATTGGACTCGCTATTCGGTGGTACTACAGAGAGAAGCGCTGTTAAAGAGAATACATTAGTGCAGTATGGACTCAAGTCTCAGGCTTAGCTACATCCAGAATTACTAAAATTTTAGTACTGAGAACGCCAATAAGGCTTGCACTATAAAGCTTATAGTACAGGGACTTCATTTTATTTTTACTAACATTTTTAATATTAACCTGGCTCTACCTTTAGATCAACACAGTTTGCTACCTCCTTCCACGACTGGAGTTCGACGATACTGGCGTAATATACAAACAAATCACTTTACTAGGTGTAGAAGGGAACAAAAGTAGTTCATCCATTTACGTAAACTAGGAAATATCGCGATTTTGAGTTTGATCATTTTAATTACGTTTTTGTTTAATCAGAATACAGTACAGTATTAACAATGAGTGTTTTTACTCACGAACTGAGCTATTAATTCGGACGTATTCATTATGAAATGTATATTATACCGTCTACAGCACATTAGCGTACGATATAGAGAATGAAGTTAAATTGAAAAATAATCATGATATAGATATTTAAACACATTTTTGAAAATGGTGGCCGTTCATTTCGATACAGGCTTCAGTTCTAATGTGCATATTATCGCACTATAGACTATTGTACCTAATCCCAATTATCAATTTTGTCCTTCGTACTAGTAACTCACGTTGAAATAATTCTGTACCTACTCTATAAAAGATTACCTTACGTACTGTAAATTCAATCTTCACTTCTGCCCGATCCGAAAAGATAAAATTACTCAGACAGTAATCATAATAAGGATATTTAAACACATTTTTGAAAATGGTGGCTGTTCATTTCGATACAGGCTTCAGTTCTAATGTGCATATTATCGCACTATAGACTATTGTACCAATCCCAATTATCAGTTTTGTCCTTCGTACTAGTAACTCACGTTGAAATAATTCTGTACCTACTCTATAAAAGATTACCTTACGTACTGTAAATTCAATCTTCACTTCTGCCTGATCCGAAAAGATCAAAATTACTCAGACATACTATCTACTGTCCGTGCAAGTGGTCATGTCGCAAGGTGGTAGAAAGGGAGGAAATCGCGTGACAGTTAATTACTTAACGAGGCCATTTTATTTAAGTTATTTTAAACAGTCGTATAATATTACGTAGACATCCAATTCCTAACAGAAATTAATACTCTCAGAAAAGAGCTGGCGAATGAAAGCTGGTGGGGGAACCGGGATACGACGTAGGCAAATGGACGACATTACCTGTGCGAAAATGATTCAATATTGAAAGCTCTTTCGTCACTTGAAAACGCGAACATATTTTTGGAACGTACTGTTTACTATGACCGTAAGGCTACTATGTCTGTATATGCGGTCTTGGATCTGTGTGGAGGACGGTTGAACTTCACTAGTAGAAGGGTTGGGAGTGAAGTACATTCAAAAACTCAGGTAAAATTGAAGTAAAAAAAAATGATGTCTCTGTATATTTCCTTGAAAGACATTTCACTCGGTCTGGTTGTAGAGCGTGTCTGACTCAAGTCGTTCATAAATTGTTTTAGGCATCAAGCCCAACACGATTAGGGGTAGGCATTTTCCGTCGTTGAAAACCTATAACTCGCAGCGGTTGTATTTTGGTTTTAATAATGATTAAAAGTAGCTAAAATACTCGTAATAGATAATAAACGTGTTGACTGAATTAATAGGGGTCTATATTGATTCATACAATGTATTTGAGTAAAGAAACATTACATTTTAATGCCGGATCTTTCAAGGTAGTTAATGCCTCTCAACTAGAGTAATGAATTCTATGAATATTTCGACTGCCAGTGAGGGTTCAATTCCCGATTCTTCTTTTCGATGATGATTCTGAAAATTTCCAGTTAATGATATTTTAAAACGAAAATATGTAATCGATTAAATATTCTATGTACCTGAATGTTTCACAGAAGTAGCTATAAGAGCTTGAATCCTGCTTTCGGTAATCATTCATGGTTCGAATTTCTTACACTCGTGACAGAAAAACTGAATGATAGCTATAGAAGAATTGAATATAAGACATTAGAGCAAGTAGTATACGTTTACATAGTTTAGCTCTATGCGGGTTGTCATTGATCTCGTATGTGGTACTCAGACTGTTTGGTATGCCATAATCTTTTTTATTATTATTATTATTATTGTTATCCAAATATTGAAACCCTATTTTACCTTTGGTATATTAGGGTTGTAGTTTGTTACATGTGAAATACATTATGTAGTGATAATACACAATTTTAAAGAATTAATAGTAGGTGTGAATCATAGTTACAATATAAATACACTAATTAAGAGACAGTAAACAATACTAAATACGTTATGCAATAATTACTTTCAGTTAAAACAAAATGAAATAAAATTAGAAATTATAATCGAAGGTGTAGAGAAATTGCAAGATTATTACATTAATTTGTGATCTTATACATAATTTTAAGCAATATTAATGAGATAATGCACAGAATTGGCGTAGTTACAAATAAAACACCTATTATATAGTTGGTTTGCGATAGTAAAAAAAAATAAAAACAAAATTACTTATGGTTACAAACTATATACCTGTCATCAAATACTCAACAATAGTAAAATCTATAATACAAACATAGTTATTGTTGTTATTACTATTATTATGTCCCAAAGATAGACACCTTGTTTTACATAGTGCATTAGGATTTTATAACGTCATTAATTTATATACAATTAACAGCTACAGTCTTGCGTGGATGTGGTGTATAAACTCTGTGAATTGTTTGTAACAACATTTTTTTCTAAGAAAATGGTAAAGGGGTGTGGAGTAATTTAAATTGCAGTCCCAGATATGATATCTTAAAAAGTGTCTTTTCCTTTCGAACACTGGACAGTGAAAAATCAAATGTTCAACAGTCTGATTCTCTTTGCATATGCACAGAGATTCTTCTGCACTTTTGATCCTAAATCTTTCAAAGTAGGAACCGAATTTTCCATGGCCGGTCATAAATTGGGTGTAAAAGAAGTCGGTTGAGAATCTTTTTTTTAGATACTTATATTGTTTATTGTCTATTGTTTATTGTTAATAAAATAACTTTGACAAAAATACAATCTTAGTTCTGAACCAAAATGTTTCCATGATCTACCCAGGTTTTGACGTTTTCATGATAGTGTCGCTAGAAGTGACATACTCAATCTGTCTTTATAGTACATTATGCAACGAGCCTATAATTGTAGTAATTAAGACGCGAGTATGTTTGTTTATGAAACGAGGGCAAGAAAGTTTCATAATTTTCATACGAGCGTCTTAATTACCATTATAGGGAAGTTTCATACGACTTTTTATGCTCGACCATATTTCTAACTTGAAATTATTCAGAAGTATTCATGTTATGGTTATGTAAGTGAGGAGTGAACTGACCTGAATTGTGAGATGTGCGCAGACGCGAAGGTATTGATTTTTTCCGAAACACGAATGTCATTGACCTTGATATAATCTAGAGAATAACTTGAAGATTAGGCTTGATATAACCTGGAAATTGATTTAGAATTGAAAAATGAGATGACGAATTGAATTTATTTGAATATTATTTGCAATTAACGCTAATTATTATAGTAACAGAACGTAACCTTCTACGACAGTATTGGATTTCCAGCCTCCGTGACTTTTCGCTAATTGTCTTTCGATTGCATATCCGAGAATAATCGATACTTGCGGTTTTATAATGGTACAATCAGTGCAAAGGTGATTTTTCATTGGCTAAACAACTGAATTATAATGAATAGGTGTACTTTAATGAGGTGCATTAAAGGGCTACTACCGGGTATATAATTATTACATTTCGGCATGGTCGAGCATAAAATAAATTTATAAATTGTGTTAAAACTCTACGCTGTCTGTTTTTCACAGATATCTTCTGATTATATTCGTTATTTATTCCGAATGAAACAAAACAAATTCATTTGAGGGTTTGGAGATAACTTACGTATTAAGAAATGAGAAGAGCAAACTCAGGTCTGTTTGCCTTAGTGAACTAATTTTCACCTTCCTTTCTAGCTACATTGTTGCAAGCTGATCGCATCGGTGAGTGACTTCAAATTAGTAGTCTTTAAATTAAAGTGAGATAGCTAGTAGGAGGAAGATGAATAAAGTGCATAATATTTCCCGTTGTTAGCAGAAGAGGAGATGATACCAAAGCACATGTTACTGTAACTAAACGGCAGCTGTGAAGAGTATGGGATGAAAATAAATGCAAACAAGACTAAATCCATGGTTATCGGAAGAAAAATGAAGAAGGTAAACTTGAAAATTCGAAATCAGACAGTGGAATAAATGGAGAGCTTGAAATACTGAGGTGTACTATAAGTAGTAACATGAGCTGCTGCCAGGAAGTCAAATTTATTATAGTAATGGAAAGGAAGTCTTTAATAGGAAAAGGAGCATCTTCTGCAGACATTTAGAAAAATAACTAAAGAAGAGACTAGTGAAGTGCTTTGTGTGTAGTGTGACATTATATTGGGCAGAAATATGGACATTACGACGAAGTGAAGAGAAGAGATTAGAAGCGTGAAATGTGAATATGGAGAAGAATGGAGCGTGTGATATGAACAGAATAAGAAAGAAAGCTGTGCTAGAAAGAGTGGATAAAGAAAGAACTGACCTCTGGTTGAACGTACCAGCGCTCTGCCAACTGAGCTACCCGGGAACTCCACCCGACACCGTCTCAACTTTTCCCTTTATATCCACACAACTCGCGTGGACTGACGAAACGCCAGAGACCCACATCGAGTGCACACAAACTCTGTGTGACTTGGAATTGTGGTTTTTCTGTTAACGTACACAGTGACGTATATATTATGCAAATCTAGTCTTCCAGGTGAAACTCCCTGTAAAGCAGATTTGAATAATTTCAAGGGAAAAATTGTTCCGGGGCCGGGTATCGATCCCGGGACCTCTGGTTGAACGTACCAGACAAGATTTGCTTAATATATACGTCACTGTGTACGTTAACAGAAAAATCACAATTCCAAGTCACACAGAGTTTGTGTGCACTCGATGTGGGTTTCTGGCGTTTCGTCAGCCCACGCGAGTTATGTGGATATAAAGGGAAAAGTTGAGACGGTGTCGGGTGGAGTTCCCGGGTAGCTCAGTTGGGAGAGCGCTGGTACGTTCAACCAGAGGTCCCGGGATCGATACCCGGCCCCGGAACAATTTTCCCTTGAAATTATTCTATGTTGAAGTTGATCAGGAAGAGAAAAAGGAATTTACTGGATCATTGGTTAAAAAGAAACTACCTAATGAAGGATGTACTGGTAGGAATGATTAACGGGAAAAAGGTCGGGCCACAAGAAGATATTAGACAACATTAAGATATAGGTATCGTATGCGGAGACTAGAAGAAGGCGGAAAATAGAAAATATTGGAGAATACTGGGTTTGCCATAGAGCAGAACACTATGAATAGGCTTCGTATTCCAGCTACCTAAAGACTGAAGTTAAAGACACATTGGGTATATAGTACGCCGGACACAGGTAATGCAACGGATACGGATCTAAACAAGCAGGTCGTGGAGTATAGTCAATTCCCGACATTCTGAAGCTATAGGTACTAGTAAACACATGCTGGAGTCGTGATGTTAATTTTTGTCGTGATCTTTGCAGTGAATAATAACATGCATTTGTAAGTTAAGGAACTTGAAATGATTTTATATTGTAAGAATTTCTTTCAATGGCACATGACGTTATTGGTGCAAGATAATATACAAGATATTCCTATTGTCTGATATTTTTTCGTGTTTCATTAGGGTATTGCACGTCGTTCATCACTGAAAACCCACTGATTTTCTATGTACTTTTCTAGAAATTCCCTAAATGTAGATTATTTAATTTATTAATTGGGATGTTGGCACTGAACACCATGGTAGGCTACACAAATCCATGCTAAACGTCGAGTTAATATCTTCATAATTTTCAGATTTATATGGTACTGGTTCTCTGTATTACGTTGAGCCCACTTTCTGTGCCTTTTCGTATTGCAATGTCTTTCAGTGCACTATTTCTGTCACGTTTACGTTTATTTTACGCAATTTATATGTCTATATGTCTATATGTTGTCTATATTGACAGTGGAAATATTAGTTCAAATATCCTCAACTATGTCCTGCAATATTACACGCTTGAGCGTCTTACCAAAGGCATTTTACCTCTGCAACGAACCTTCAATCAGCCACAGAGATGTATTTTTTTTAAATAATACGACTATAGTCCCGTCGCTCTAATTTCCGGCAGCCAATCAAGTTGCAGGTCGGCTACATTTAAACGTGTGCGTCTCGTGATTCGCTGATGAAGATATAAAGCATTTCCAAAGGCTGGATAAATACTTAATATATAATCGCCCGCCATTTGGGCTCTTTCGTTGGCGTTCGCAGAAAGCACACGAGGACGTTATTTGCCGCTCAATCATTTGCTGAATTACAGTGCGTTTGATTTATTATCATAGGAGCTACGACATGATATATTTAACGGTGTGGCAAATACTGGGTGTTCATTTCAAAGTGTGTCATGACGTCACTGTTGTTGAGTCACCGATTTGAAGCGAGTTTCAGCTTATATGTTAGAGAAGTTGCGTATTATTTAAGGCGTTCTTCAATCTGAACTTGAGGACGTGTACGGTATAACTTGAACGTCGTAACAACAAATGGCGGTCTGTACGGTCTGTGTGCTACCATAACCTCTTTCGAACTGTGTTTTGCGCCGGCAAGTCTTACGCAGGGTATTTGTTATCATCGGTTGCGTACGGTAACATTCCACAACACAAATCAAATGCTCCGTGTCCATGTTGACCGTCGAAGTTAATGTCAACAAATACAGTAATCGTCTTAACCCTCTCCCCATATCCCGACAGTACGTATTTCCAAACAGTTCACATTCCTGCCACTACCGGCGTTACCGTACGTATCGGTACGTACTCTTCAGAATGAACGCCGTACTTGCTAGGCAACTTCTCTGCCTCATAGTTTATACACCTCTGCGGAAGTGTAGGAAGATTGAATTCTCTAGGCTCATCGGCTAGCCACATGATGGCATACAGCGGGTCATGACACACTTTGAACTGAACACCCAGTAGATCCCTCGTCTGGTAACTCGGCAACGAAAGAACAAAAATGGCGAACGATACTACCTACTGTGCTCCAACCACGAGAAAGTCTTTGTCGGACGAGACGAAGGGGAGTAATGCTGTGAATGAATGTTGATGTCATAAGGTCACACACGTGGGTACTCGTATCTCTATTGGTTCGCTGTCACAGCATAAACAATAACATTGATACACACATGTTTATACTACCCTAGTTACAGAAATAGATCACTGTTAATCTCCTGGTCTTTTAATCTCTCCATACAGGAAATAACAAATGCAGGAGAGCGAATGTTTTTAAATAGACGTTATAACGATAATATTATATATCTACTTCTCTCCAATAGATGACGCAATAGTAAGCACATTCCTTTCACGGTTGATCTCCTGGTTGGAGAACAGTACCTAAACTTTATAGAGCCTTGACTTCCTAAGACGTAAGCAAAGAGGAGGAGTCACGCCGGGAATAACAGCGTCGCGACTATAGTAAGAGCTGTCATCGATAAGACTGCACACTATGACTGCGTTCCGGTTTTGACTTTCTAGAAGAAGGGGACAGAGAATGCGTAACTATTTTTTATACAAACGTACCTGTACCTGCGCTGTGACGTCACATATTCTTCGAATCAGGCAACTTCTTCCCAGTTTATAGGTAGCTCAAATACGGAGCCTAACTATGGATGACTGAATGAATGAAAGAAGTTATCGTATAAGCAAGTGTCCTTATTTTTTAACACCGTGTTGTTAACAGTTCCGACTCGTAATGACTTCCAATTAGTATGTATTGGTTACACTTGGGTGTAGGAACAAGGAAAGAAAGAGCAAGTTCAAACATCACGTACATACCAAATGCCTTTTACTTACATTCAAACAGAAGGAAAGTGTTTTATAATTGCACCATATAAATGAAGGCATCGTGTACGAACAGCTGAATGCTACATAATAGCACATCGCATTCTGGCGTCGGCTCTCGCCAACCTTACAAAATGGTCTTACTCCAGCATCGGCCCCTTTCCTAATGACTGAATTTTCCACTAGTTTTACATTCACACAACGCCTACTCATGTATGTAAGTGCAGCTAGAATAAAGAGGGTCTCATTAAATGATAAAGAACAAAATTGGATGGAATTTACGCATTGCACGATATGGTTTCATATGCTTTTCCATTTGTTGGAATTGTTCCTCGAAAATTTTGCAACCGTTTTCAAATCTCTCGCACGTATACTTGTACGATTATAATTATCTTTCCTCACAAAAAAGGTTTACTCAATTTTCGTCTAACTGTTTTCATTGGACACAGTAAATATTAATATCTTTAACAATTATTTTACAGTGATTAAATTATTTTATATAATGAAATTATATTCTGCAGAATGTTAGGTGTTTATCTTGCTATACAGGGTAGAAAGGGACCGGTGCACTAACATTTAAGAGGTGATTCTACATATTAAAAGTAACAAAACTTTTACTACACTTTTCCTTCGATGAAGCACCGTTAAGTAGGAAAAAAATTGTATTTACCCAATGTTTGCAGTGCCCGGTAGCGATCGGAGAGAAATAACTGATTGGTATACAAGGAGATAGGTAAAAATAATCTCAATAGTTAATATCTTGAATCTTTTTTTTTTTTTGTATATCATACCGTTTAGCCATGAATTTAAATTGAATAATTGTGAAAATCGTTAAAATAAATCTTTCAAATCAGCACACAATTTTGCTTTGCATGATGTCGCTGAACACAGCCAGAAAGACTTCAAACTTTTTTTTTCTATATGTAAAACCGTCAGTGTCAATGGCGATATCGTCCCCTATGTCTAAAACCCCAGTCCTAAATTCCACTGCATATAGTCAGAAAATAAATACACTCAGGGACAAAAAAAAAAACCGGACACTTCTATATTTGCTTGTATTTTGTTGGCAATTATTTTAAAATGAAACACAACCCATTTAAACAAAATAATGTTTCACTTAGCACCTTATACGATAACATTTGAAAAAAAAAATTTCTGATGAGAAAATTTACAAAAAATTACAAAGGGCGTATAACTGTTTTTTCATTTTATGGTGCCTTGATCATTAAAAACTCTTTTTAGTAACGGGTATTACCCCCTCTGGCTTGAATAACTGCATCCATACGTCTTGGCATGCTCTCAATTTGGTTAGCAATGTCTTCTTGAGGAATAAGTTCCCATTCTTCGCCAAGTGCTCGCCTCAACTCTTGTAACGATTCTGGTCTCGGTCGTCTATTCTTAACACGCCGTCCCAGCATGCCCCACACGTGTTCAATTGGGTTCATGTCTGGACTCCTTGCTGACCATGGAAGAACATGGATTCCCATTTCTTGAAGATAATCTCCGACCGCATGGATAATATGCGACTGTGCATTATCATGCATTAAAACAAAATTATCGCCTACAAATTGGCCAAATGGCACAACATGATCAGCCAAACATTCATTTATATATCTATCAGCTATTAGTCTTCCATTTTCAACAAAAACCAACTCTGTACGAGCATCCGTACACACTCCTGCCCAAACCATCACTCCACCACCTCCATACGGCATATTTTCGGAAATGCAACACTGTGAAAATCGTTCTCCCCTCCTTCTCCAAACTCTTTCACGTCCATCAGGTGAGCACAGATTGAAACGGGACTCATCGGTGAACAGAACACAGCTCCACTGTCCATTTCTCCAATCCCTGTGATCATATTCAAAACGCAGTCGTTCAACTCGATGCATCCTGAGAAGTCTGGGACCAGTTGCAGGTCTACTTGATATCAGTCCACTTGCTTTCAACCTCCTTCTAACTGTTTTGGCCGAAATTGGGCGTCCATGCATGTTAACAAATTGCTGGGCTACACTAGTAGCTGGCAGGTTGCGCTCCCTAAGAAGTCTCAACACCATATACCTGTCTTCATTTGGATTTGTAGCTCTTGGACGACCCGACCCTGGTCTTCTGGTATATTCTAGGGTCTCTCTATACCGTTTTATGGCATCATGGTTGTGCTTCTAGCCATATTCATAACATTTGCAATGTAAGGTATACTGCGTCCATCATCGTAAAGGGCTACAGCTCGAGCAACATCTTCAGGTCGCATCTTGTTTTAAGACAAATGTTACAACCCCACTTAAACTCAGAAAATGTAAAAATAAAGAAATAACGAATGATAACGATAATGAAGCACAAAATGGTTGAGACAAAATTGTTATAGCTGAGACTCCGAAAGCAAAATTGGAATATTTGGTTGTAATGGCTTGTTTATAAAACAAAAAAAAAAAAAAATCAACAATGTATACACGTCTCCATAACAACAGATGGCTACCATAATATTGTATGAGAAGATCATGTTTTGCAAATTACCAGCAAATATTAAAGTGTCCGGTTTTTTTTTGTCCCTGAGTATATTTGTTATTATTGAAGCAGAATACAACTCTCGGTTAACAACAGGTTAATAGGTTATATGCTACAATTTTAATAGAACAATAAAAAAATTGGTAGGAAAATTAAAACTTCACAATACTGTAATATTGTACAACATACAAAAATATGGACATTGCTATAGTTGTTTTCTTTACGGTCCGACAAGGTTTAATAAACTAGTATGAGAAATGAAGCTTTGCCAAGTTAAGGATTAAACCAAATATCGTACACAACTATTTTTAACAAAATAATTTGCCCTCAATGAGGGTGACCATAAAGATCCAGAATAAAAGCACTACAGAATAATTTGGAATAATAATACCGGACAGCTAGCAGTTCTGCGCGCGAACGACGCTGGTGCTGCTACCTAGGCGGCCGGTGTGGAGATACTCGCGAAACAAGCTGTAATCAACTACAATGTATTTTGTTGCTGGGCTAGTTAATAGTTTTATTAATTAGCGCTGTGTTAAAATGTCAGGGTGTATATGTGCTGTTTATAATTGCTACAATTACAGCATTACAAATTGCTCCAAATCGTACTTTCGATTTCCGGGAGTTCATAAAATGTGAGTCAACAAAATTCTTTATTAGGTCTAATGCTTTTGTCTCTGTGTTGATATAACAATAAAAATTAGCTTTTTTTATTTGGGCCTAATAAGTGAATAGAATTTAAAATATATTGGACATTTTAAGGTTTTAGCAAATTAAGTTTTATTGTTGTCCACATGCCTTTAGTGATTATTACAAGCATCAGATTACTACCATTTTTATCTTTGCAGTTGTCAGCAATGGGTATATAAAGCGTTAATGTAAATTCATTCTTAATTTCAGAATTAATTTTGTCTCACTAACGCAAAGAAAAATATGCAACAATTATTTACGAAAAATAATATAAAGCAAGCAATATTTCTCATAATATGCAGCTTTGATATAAAATAATGTTACATTAAATACGGTACTATTCAATTAATATTTGTATTTGTGGACGTAATCCCACGCCGCTCCGCTAGATGTCAAGTCCGCTATATTTCGCACTCACGTCAATGCTGCTAGTATACAGCTGTCCGATATTATTATAGTAAGTATTTGTTAAAACTATACAATTGTCAACATACAATTAAAAAACACCAACTTCTCTGTTAAAATCGCAGCTATTGTAGTCTCCGTGCTGTTCCATTAGACGGATGTTTACGGAATGAACCAAGGTAACTCAAACTAGGAGTGAACTATTGAACTCTTATAAACAGCTGATGAGTGAACGTCAGTGCGCTCTTCATTTTTTCACCACCACTAATATCCCTCGTAACTACACTGGGTATGTTAATTCCGGAATTTACATATACCTTTCGCTAACCCATGACGAGGTAAAAGTTAAGAAACGTGTTTTTGTCCGGAATTTCCATACACTTACTTGGTTCCATTTGTTTTTTGCAAGCTTTACCCAAACTGTAAGACGAATATCACATAAATTCATAGTGCACCCTCGGACTCATCTGGTCAAATAACATCTTGCTATGATCATTTCCAGGCTTCGAGACTTCGGACCCAATAGAGCAGTTCAGTGGGAAATCCGCATAACGGCGTACGGCGTATAGTGGTAAAGCTTACAGTGGGTGGGGGTACTGCAGAATGGATGCCAACAAATACGCAAAGGAAAACGCTCTGGATTTGAAGATTCTGACGAATAATTTAGTTTTCGTACAAATTTATTTTCAAACTGAGTCTGAAACTATTACACGGTTGGAAAAGTCAGAGCAAGAGATACGGAAGTCCTCAAATTAGTTGAGGAAATGACACAGAGAAGTAATAGTACACCGGTTACTGAACATGTAAAACAGAAGTGGAAATCAATTTTATGTAAAAATAACGGATATTGATCACTGTGTAATATAAACAGCAAATTAGTGGACATAGAATCACCTGAGAATAAAGGACTGTTTCTTAGAGACTGCAATGATGTTAGGTTTTTTCGTCATGGGACATAGAGCGTAATTTTTCACAGTACAAACTGTGTTTGGCAGATAACCGAAAAAGACTTACGTTTGAAACGCTGGAAATGTATCTTGTAGTACATTGCAATTCGATACTGTAACTGCACTTCCTAAAGACGACCAATAGAATAAATTAAGAAATTAAAATTGCTACATGTTTATTTCCACCATTAACACTGTCTATAATTGAACACAAATGCTTATAAAAGACAGGACAATAAATGCTTTTCACATTCTTTTGACATTGTCATTGTGTAATGTACATGTGTGTGTGTTTCCCCATACTACCGTACTCTATTCTAAATAGCAACGTTGTTACCTCAACACATCTCTACCTTTCACTACCTGCAGCGAGTCAACATGCACAGTAAACTTATTTTGTGCGAGATTGTGCGTATTTGCTTGGTTTCCGCACAAAACCCATCCGCGGAAAGTATAAAATTCCACATTCGGTATTCCCAACCTAACACATAACAATTTCCCTCTTCTTACCGCTTAAGTGACATATTGATTTTACCGCTTTAGGCTTTTAACATATTATTTTTAAAGACGTTCAATATAGTAATAATTATAAATTGGAAACTTACCACTGCAATTTCGCCTAAATTGCACTGTTAATTATTGTTTTTAAATATTTGCGAAAATTAAGTAAACTCTACAACTTCACTAAAGTTACTTTATTCGTGATGACAGTAACATTAAGGAAGCCGTGAAAAAATCAACAAGATTCCAGACTCATCATAGACTGGGGGAAAAATACAGACGTATATCACGGCCTGCTGGAGTATAGTAAAGACAGAAAACATTTTAAAGCAACAATGTTGAAGATAGATATTTTTGTTTTGCAAATTTGCCGTCATTGAACAGAAACCAAGATGGAGATTTCATTGCAACTAATTAGAAATTCCTCTTTCAGGTATGTAATAAACGATCTTCGCACAACTACGTTTCGCTTTTTCAAACTTTTCCTCGAACATGAAAACTTCAACATACCGCTCTTGTAACGCATATTACTATTATCGGGTCCCAAGTCTCGAAGCCTGGTCATTTCTATCGACGTTAGACAACCTCGTAAATATGACCGATCAAAAAAAAAAAAAAAAAGAATAAAAATCCATCATCCTTGGCCAGGTTTGTAACCGCAAACCTCGGGTAAATCTGTTGCCATGGTAACCTCCAGAAAGCTGAGGACTGTTGATATTGCGGAATGCTTCATTGTCATATACACAAATACGTCCTACCAGCTTGAAAACATTAATATTTAGTTTTAAAATGTACATAACTATAAAAACTTTGACAAATACCTTCGCAGATTTTCATTAACCAGGACGTCCTGAGGGTTGAAATGTCGGCTGGGTTTTGTAGCATGCTTGTCGGGAATGGATTCTAGCACCTCTGAAGCAAAGAGTTGGCCGGGTAGGTTTTTGCGTCACCAGATATGCGCTGTGGCTCATGTAATGATGATTCACGAGGCTGCGCGTTAAGTGCGAGTATCGGGCCGGAATAATGCAGGCTAATGAATCGGCCCAGTCGTTGTTTCGAACCATTGCACAACAGATGAATTAGTCGCATTAAGCTGTAATACATAAAGAAGAGCAAATGGTGAAGATAACGCATCCAATTGCATTGTGTGTATTTTGATAAAATAATAACGATAGCAAATAAACTCTATTATATGACAATGTTGTATTTCATCCCAGGGTCAAACAATAAAACTCCCCCGCTTAAATGTTGTAACATAAAAACGGGGACACATTTGCAATTCTGTGGTTCCCTACATTGCAGTCTCCATTTTAGTAACTAAAATTAATACTTTATTAGGCCTATATTATTTTGCTCTCTCTCAAAGCAATATAAGAAGACATTCCTTAAGGGGAATCATACTGTAGCGAAGCTGCCGATTGTAAACCTTTCACAGAATTTTGAATAGCTCAGAGATAATTTAGTGAATCTTTCTCATTTTTGGTACAAAAATAAGTGGTATTTCTTTCTCTCATTGGGCATCAACAAATGTATAATTATCATATTACTTTGTTGTTTTTATTTACACAATTTAAAGGATATTTCTTGAACTAGTTGTTCAAATTGTTTCAAATTTTCAGGGAATCTGTAGCCATTGAAATTGTAGAGGATGAACTACTTTCATAGAAATATAAGCATAATTTCATAAATTTTAAGTAAATAATGTAGCATAAAAATGAATATTTTCCTTACAACAAAATAAAAAAAAATGTAATTAATAAATTTTATAACTTAGGAAGATCACTTAGTCCATCCTCTAACACTGCATCCTTGGAGTTAGAAATAAAAAATAAACTTAGAATCTGACAAGTGGTTGGGGGAGATATGTTTTTCCTCTTATATGCCAGCAAGTTATTTCCTTTAAATTTTGTAAACAAAAACAATGAATCCTTACGACAAAATAAAAAAAAATGTAATTAAGAAACTTTATAACTTAGGAAGATCACTGTAGTCCATCCTCTAACTCTGCATCTCTGGAGTTAGAAATAAATAAGAAACTTAGAATCAGACAAGTGGAGAGATACAATGTTTTTCCTCTTGTGTGAGAGCAAATTATTTCCTTTAAGTTGTATAAACAAAAATAATGAACTAATATGATAATTATAAATTTCTTGATGCCACATGAGAACCCAAATACTGCTTATTTGTGTACAAAAATTAGAAATATCGACTCAATTATTTCAGAGATATTTAAAATTTGCAGCACCGCTATTTTATGATCCCCCTTAACTCGAAGGAGATCGCTATACACAGAATATAAAAAATGTTCTTTGACAATGGTTTAGAGCTGATAGTGGCGATAAAAACAAACGTCTTTTTTATGTGGCAAAAATCTGGCAGATGCACCATCTTTCCAGTAGGTGTCCTAAGAGCATAGATCGCTTGTCTTTCTTCAGACCACTTACCAGTCTGTTCTCTTTTGTGAAACACGTTGTAAGGCGAGCCGTGTTAGAAATGCAGTGAGTGGATTGTTAAGAAAGGTAAGTTTGCATTCTGCTGACAATATCATGACCACCACGATCACCCGACTTAACTGCTATGGATTTATTTGTATGCGGGATAAGAAATGTCTGGTTTACGAGACCCCGATAAATATGGCAGAAGAGTTGGTTCCTCGGGTTGTTAAAGCTAAGACGATTATTCGACAAACTCCTGATATTTTTGAGTGTAGCTTATTAGACAGTTCCTAGTGTGTAGAAATCAATTGTGCATTCAGTTAAACGGAAGGCAGATTGAAACACATTCCTGTACAACATTTTTTCACATCATTGCATTCAAGTAACACACTCTCTTCACACCATTTATTAACTCTTAGTGCCGACATGACAATCTGAGAATTTTTGTCGCATAGAAAAGATGTTTGTTTTTACTTCCTCTACCAACGCTGAAACGTTGTAAATGAAGTTTTTGACACTCTGTATAGTGTCCTACGGGTGGTCGCATACCCGGAATTTTGCTGAGGCTACTGCTGACTTTGATTTTTCCTGTTATAACTAAGGTTTGGATAAAGTAGCTGCATTAGGATAGGCGTCCTTGGTCCGTGCGTTTTGTTTACAAACATTAACTAGTTGTCACGTGTCCGGCTGTATTATCCATTCACAGATGTTTTAGCTAGGGAGTGGAGAGCGCTCTTTCCAGCAGGTAGTTTTAGCTAGTGCAAGGGGGTAGTGTTTACTTCATCTCAAGCAAGTCAAGGCCCTATCCTATACAACTATACACACTATCCTGATACTGTTACTTTATCCAAATCTTATTAGTAATTTTTGAGAGGGTAAAATATCAAGATGAAGCGACAACATGTGTTTTCTTCAGACTTGGGGCTATTTTATATATCACAACACACACTGTCATTTAAAAGAATGTCTATAACCTGTTTTAATTCTTCCCGACCCTATTATATTCAGCTGCCTTTTGTACTACAATGTACATTCATGTTTTAATTTTATTAAAAAGAAAGAGTAAGTTATCTAACGAAATACCACACCTGTGGAGTAACGGTTAGCGCATCTGGCCGCGAAACCAGGTGGCCCGGGTTCGAATCCTGGTCGGGGCAACTTACCTGATTGAGATTTTTTCCGGGGTTTTCCCTCAACCCAATATGAGCAAATGCTGGATAACTATCGGTGCTGAACCCCGGACTCATTTCACCGGTATTATCACCTTCATCTCATTCAGACGCTAATTAACCTGAGATGTTGATACAGCCTCGTAAAATAGCCTACTTAAAAAAGAAAAGAACTTACAAAGTGAAATGATAAACCCAAATCTGTAGATGTGAAATACCTGGGAATTATTGTTGATCAGCACTTGAAATGGGATAGACAAATCACCTTTTTATGTAACAGGATCCGTAAAACAATTTACAAATTTGTAAACCTTCGCCATTACTTGCCTACTCATGTATTACGTTTGGTTTATTTGGCTATAGTTGAATCTGTTATCCAACATAGTGTAACTGAATGGGGAGGCATTACACAAACTGCTCTTCTTCCTCTAATTATGTTGCAAAAACGTATCATCAAAATTTGTTTGAAAAGGCGACTGGATCATCCAACAAATTTGATCCATGCCGAATTGAATGTTTTTAGAATTGACCAAATTTATAAATATTCTTTAATGAAATTCTATCATAAAAATAGAATTAAATTTGTAGCTCAGCCACATGATCATAATACAAGACGAAATGAAATTCTTAAATTAGTTGAACCTAAATGTTTCACATCTGTTGCTTTACTACACAGTACAAATTATGATCCACGTCTATATAACTCGATAATAAAATTTCATCCAGAATTTACTACTTTAAGCAATGAAATTTTCAGATCCAGAATTTAAAAAAAATAATATGACAGACTTCCCTGTATTATATTATGTACCATGTATTGTAAAACAAGTTTATTTCTATCCTAAGTATATTTTTTCTATCTTATCTTGGTTACTATATCAACATGACCCGTACTGATTATACTACTAAAATAATTTAATATTAATCCACCAATCTCATCATCGTCTTTTTTTTCACTCAGTTATTACGAGTATTATTAATTACTAAATTTATGATCGTCTTTATGTGACCTTTTCTCTCAAGTATTTTGTCTATAAATTATGTATATCTATGTAACGGAACTGTCCCCGAACACGAGCTTTGCTCTTTCGGGGTATATTAATGTAACGTTTTTATATATATGTTGTTATTAAATAAATAAAATGAAAATAAAAATAAAAAAATAAATATGCCCACTGACTTTGCAAAGACAGTGTTACTAATTTTCGAATGACCCATGTAAAATAAATAATATACTGATATTTTTAAACAGTTCGGAAGCTGGAACATTAAAAAAATACGTTAAATTTGTCTCTTTCATTGTAAAAGCAATATAGGCTTAATTATAGTGTTACAAAATGTTAGTATCGGGTCACCACAGAAACACACAAAGAACAAGGGGATCGCTGGTCATACAACGCTCTTTGTCTCTTGTCACATGATTGATGAATTGCGTGATTTTTATCTGCTTGTTTAAACATTAAATGCGTGCCCAGGTTTTAACAATGAAAGCTCCCTCTTCTCTCAAACTTAAACACGACATAGGCATTTCAATTCACTCCACCCACAACAGTTCCAACCAGAGAAACGTGATGTTTATACCGGAACTGTGCAATAAATAAAAAGTCATAAGTTCAAATTCCAAACATAAAAACGAAATTACTGCATGTTAATTTTGATTGTAATATTGCGTTCAGATAAAAAAAATTATAAATGTAAATACAACATGTTCAAAATTAGTGTTTAATTACAATATTATTGGATATATAACTAAATAATATGAAGTTAAGAGAGACTATATTTTTTTTAGTGAAACAAAATGGGTGTCAAATCCATCATTATATCTGTGTATATTAAAAAAAAAAGTTTCCAATTTGGAAGGTATTTTGTGAAATAAGTTGTCTCATACATATGTTGTTTTGTTTAACATAAAACTTTTTCTATTTTTTTATACATGTCATATATCACCATTACCAAAATATAAACTAAGCATGGTATGCATGTATGTTATATGCAATATCCTTCAATCTTTGCTGCAGTCGATTACAGAATTCGATCTCTTTACGACAGTCATAGAGATATTAAAAATGAATGTACACAACATACATACAATACTTTTCGATTGCAGCGATATTTTACTACTTAATTCATTTATTATTCCCAGAACATGAATTTTACCAGCAATCAAAAAGTATTGGGAATACATTTCAATAACGAACAAAAATAGTTTCCTTCTCAGGCAGGATTCGAACCACGAAAGTCTTAGTTACCAGTCTATCGTGCTCTGGAGTGAACAAGGCTCTGAAATCAGCTACAAGGGTCGGTCCGGTTTTTTTTTTTTTTTTTTTTTTGCAACTACTGTACATACTTAGGAGATTTCCAGTTACAACGTTTACATGTAGGACAAGTAGGCCTATTCATAAATAATTTCTGTAATCTGAATTATAGACGGTAATACTTGGAAACAAAAACAATCTACAGACATTTCTAAATGAACAGACGTTGAAATATCAGTGCCGAATTGTATTTATACGCTAACGATTTGACTCTGTGTTCTAGAAGCGTTAAGCGATTTCAGAAAAGACTTGACAAGCTTCAAATAGACTCTAGAGACTGGAGATTGAAGGTAAATACTGAAAACACTAATGGCTGGGTTTTTTCCAAGTATTGTTAGAAAATTTAACGTCTGTTAAACTCTAAACAGTTTGTTAATTAATAAAATTGTATGTTTTCAACACCAGTTCGGTTTAACAGATTGTTAACAATTTCTTAATTTTAAATGTAGGATTTCGCGCAGTTAACTCGTTTAACAGTTAGTTAAATATGGCCGATGTCCCCACAGCTGTTCGAACAGAAGTTGCGAAATTAATATTTTGTGTCTCTCTGTAGGGAATGTTTAGCATATGACTGGTAATATAACATTTAAAAAATACTTTCGACTGTTTAAATACATCAGTGTTATTTTATTTCTTTCGTATTTCGTATCCATAATAGCAATGAGGAAATATAACCTTACTTTGTAATTATTATTCAGCACGTCACTTACAACTTTCATTTGTCAACTGTTTGTTTATGGAGCGTGGCCTACTATAACAGGTTGTCATTTTATGCAAGTTTCATGACTCACTCTATAATATATAATTTAAAGATTAATGTTTTTTTAATTTTAGTATGTTATTTTACGACGCTTTATCAACAGCTTAGGTTATTTAGCGTCTGAATGAAATGAAGGTGATAATGCCGGTGAAATGAGTCCGGGGTCCAGCACCGAAAGTTACCCAGCATTTGCTCATCTTGGGTTGAGGGAAAACCCCGGAAAAAACCTCAACCAGGTAACTTGCTCCGACCGGGAATCGAACCCGGACCACCTGGTTTCGCGGCCAGACGTGCTAACCGTTACTCCACAGGTGTGGACAAGATTAATGTTAGCCAATCAAAAATTGTCTTACATGTGTAGAATCATTACCAGCTGCTGTTGAGTAGTTAAAATAGTGCTAACAGACGTTATAGTCAAGTGTTGATTATCTTAAACAAAATTATATTGAACAAATGGAAAATACATTAACAAAGCTTTAAAAATAAACTGACTGTTAATTTAACATTCGTTAAGCAAAATTAAACATTACTTGGACGAACTGGCCATAAGACTCATAACAGAGCCGACCTGGTTGGCGAGTTGGTATAGCGCTGGCCTTCTATGCCCAAGGTTGCGGGTTCGATCCCGGGCCAGGTCGATGGCATTTAAGTGTGCTTAAATGCGACAGGCTCATGTCAGTAGATTTACTGGCATGTAAAAGAACTCCTGCGGGACAAAATTCCGGCACATCCGGCGACGCTGATATAACCTCTGCAGTTGCGAGCGTCGTTAAATAAAACATAACATTTAACATTTAACTCATAACAGACTCATAACAAATGTTCAAATGACAAATGACTGTAGTAAACAAGTCTCCTTGGCAACACATAGCCATCTAGGATACAATTGATGCATCAGCAGACTTGTATCGATTATCTGACAAAATGAATATTATTATCGGTTACAAACTTAAATTAAATTGTTGGATTGTACCTCAAAACGCGTTGAACGTAAAATTTCATTGTTATGAGTTTCTGAATTGATTAAAGTTGCAACACTTGATATAGGTATCCTACAAGCAAAGCTCAACTCGGATTCCTCGTGGCGCGCATACTATACCCCTCTTACTCCCCTCCAGTAGGCGTGAGAGCATGCTGGGAACGGGAGCATACGTCATCTGCGCGAAACAGTCACGCCCGCTGGTTTCTGCGCACTGAGTTTTCCTTGTTGGATGCCTATACCAAGCTGTCACAATCTAACAGATGTTTCATTATGTTCTTTCATTAATAACTAAGAAACTAAAGATTTTCGGACATATGTTTATATGAACTTTCTTTCTTGTTTTGTTGTGAGGAACATGACCTCAAGGTTTGTCAAAGTAATTCTGAAACACTCTGTATATGTCAGTACTTCAATCCTTGGTATTGCATATATAGTAATACTTTGAGTTTAATTCAAAACGAATCGTATGATTTTGCATATTCCTTCGGCATTTATGACCTGTTTCAAGAGAGGTTCACTGAATGTCGAATAAGTTTTTTTTAAAGCACTGCTTGAGAGTAGACCCTATGCTGTAAGTTATGAATTTTCTTTTCATTTGTTTTGTCCCGTTATGAATCTTTTTAATTAAATTTCCACTCTGCAGGTCACACTTGTAAGTGCATTTTGTTCTTGCACGGTACGCGTCTCATGTTAGTAGTTAACAGTTCAGCCACTTCCCCTTAATGCAGTCACGTTGCAACTATGCAGGTAATTAAGTTTCATTGCTGCTTTTATTACTCAGAAAAGTTTTTATCTTCGTTTACTAAAATTTTGTATTTCATTTTCCCTGTGGAGCTACATGTTTAATTTGTCTCTGGCTTGGTTTCTCAATTTCCGACCAGAAGGTCTTTGACATGGATAAAGAAATAAGTGGCGCTTTTTCAATTTTGTTTTCCTCTTTGTACTTACTTTCTTCCTGTTTACGTTCACCAATTTCTCGACACATTCATTCATGTAAACATTCTTTAGATCATTTTGTTATTTTTTGTTTGTCTACAATTTGATCACTTATGTTGTCACATCTCCATGACTTTACTTTTTTTCACTTTCAGAATAATTTTTATGCCTTGTTTTCTCTTCCTTTTCATATGTCATCCATTTCTTGTGTTCTGTCTGTTTTCATTTCAGACTTTCTTCAGTTCCTCTTTTCTCTATCTCATCTCACTTCTCATATGCTTCCTGTCTTACTTTATGTTGCCCCATTCATTCAATCATTAATTGATTAAATAAACCATTCATTTTCGGCCTACACTTTTCGGGCTCCTCCATGTCTTCTTGTTATGCCATCTCTTCCTTATTAACTTTTTCCCTTCCTAAGCTTTCTTTTTTCTCTTTCTCCGTTCCACACCTTCGCATATTTCACTATTTCCATCCTTTTCTTGTATGCTTGTTTCTTCCTTTCTTTTTTCATCCTTTTCTTCTATGCTTGTTTCTTCATTTGTTCTTTCGTCATTTTCTTCTATGCTTGTTTCTTCGTTTCTTCTTTCGTCCTTTTCTTTTATGCTTCTTTTCTCCTCTCTTCTTTTCTTCTTATGCTTGTCTCTTCCTTTTTTTTCGTCCTTTTCTTCTGTGCTCCTTTCCTCCTTTCCTATTTTCTTCTATGCTTGTTCCTTCATTTCCTCTTTCGTCCTTTTTCTTCTGTGCTTCTTTCCTCCTTTCTTCTATGCTTGTTTCTTCCTTTCTTCTTTCGTCCTTTTCTTCTGTGCTTCTTTCCTCCTTTCTTCTTTTCTTGTTTATTCATTTCTTTCGTCATTTTCTTCTATGCTTGTTTCTTCATTTCTTCTTTCGTCCTTTTCTTCTGTGCTTCTTTCCTCCTTTCTTCTTTTCTTGTTTATTCATTTCTTCTTTCGTCATTTTCTTCTATGCTTGTTCCTTCATTTCTTCTTTCGTCCTTTTCTTCTGTGCTTCTTTCATCCTTTCTTCTTTTCTTGTTTATTCATTTCTTCTTTCGTCATTTTCTTCTATGCTTGTTCCTTCATTTCTTCTTTCGTCCTTTCTTCTGTGCTTCTTTCCTCCTTTCTTCTATACTTGTTCCTTCCTTTCTTCTTTCGTCCTTTTCTTCTGTGCTTCTTTCCTCCTTTCCTATTTTCTTCTATGCTTGTTCCTTCATTTCTTCTTTCGTCCTTTTCTTCTGTGCTTCTTTCCTCCCTTCTTCTATGCTTGTTCCTTCATTTCTTCTTTCGTCCTTTTCTTTTGTGCTACTTTCCTCCTTTCTTCTATGCTTGTTCCTTCATTTCTTCTTTCGTCCTTTTCTTCTGTGCTTCTTTCCTCCTTTCTTCTATGCTTGTTCCTTCATTTCTTCTTTCGTCCTTTTCTTCTGTGCTTCTTTCCTCCTTTCTTCTATGCTTGTTTCTTCCTTTCTTCTTTCGTCCTTTTCTTCTATGCATCTTTCCTCCTTTTTTATTTTCTTGTATACTTGTTTTTCCTTTCTTCTTTCATTCTTTTCTTCTATGCTCGTGTCTTCTATTTCTCTTTCGTGCTTTTCTTTTATACTTCTTTCCCACTTTCTTCTTTTCTTCTATGCTCGTTTCTTCCTTCCTTCTTTCGTCCTTTTCTTCTGTGCTTCTTTCCTGCGTGTTTCTTCTTTCTTCTTTCGTCCTTTTCTTTTGTGCTTCCTTTCTCCTTTCTCCTTTGCTTGTTCCTTCATTTACTCTTTCATTCTTTTCTTCTATGTTTGTCTCTTCCTTTCTTATTTTGTTATTTCTTCCACCCTTGTTTCTTTCTTTCTCCCTTTGTTTCTCTTCTATGTGTGTTTCTTCCTTAATTCTTTTTCTTCTTCTATGCTCGTATCATCGTTTCTTCTTTTGCTCTTTTTGCTATAGCTTTCATATATTCATTTTTTCCTTCTTTAATTAATCCTTTCTTACATCCCAGTACCTTAATTTCTTTTTTAAATTTGTGCATTGTTTTGTTCTTTTTATTTTTGTTTCTTTTTTCTATATTTGTTCCTTCTTTTCAATATTTATTTATTTAATTCCTTTGTCTGCTTCTTTACTCATTCTTCCTGTTTTCTGATTTTTATCCACTTTTCCTTCATAAAGCTCTCACTTTTCTTTAACTTCTTCCTTCTGCCTTCTATATCTTCCATTCATGTAACCTTTTTTTCCTTCCTGCGTTACTCATTTCTTTTCTAATTAAGTTATTTTTCTTCTCTTCCTATTTTCATCATTATATTATTCTTAAATGCGAATATATGTAAGACTCTCGCATCCCAGTTTCCAAAGAGGACGGTCCTGCCATTCTCCGTGCTGAATGTTGTTGTTATTATTCCATCCAACCAAGCTCGTCTAAGTAGGTTTACTCCTTTTCTTGTTATTTAGAACACCATTCCATCATGTTTTGGCCAGTTACCTTCCCCCATCCGTTGTACATGCCCTACCATCTTATCTTTTTTATGCTATATCAGTAATTGAAATGTCTATTCTCTTTCGTTAACTAGTTGTTTAATTCTTTACTGTATATGTATATGTATATGTATAGTGTTATTCCATAATAACGTCACCGAACACCCATTTCATTATTATACTTATTTACCTCAGTATTTATATATTTATTTGTTTACTTTTTCGCTATTTTTATTTTCCACTCAGAAGAGTGGAATTCTTTCAAAGCAAAACCACAGTTATTTCGATTAAGAAGAATAAGCTAACAAATTTGGGATTTGGCTGTAATCAGGGACACGTCCGTGGGTTTTACGTGTATATTTTTGGCTTAAATGGACAGATCTAGACAAGATCCTCGTTTGTAACCAATATCAGCGTGCTAGTACATCGGAGCGAGATGTATTGCCTGGAAATCTTCGCCCACGCCCAAAATGGTCTCCAGTCGTCGCGGGCCTACTCACGCCTCACGCATGCGCGGAGGCATCTCAAGGTCGTGCTCGCATCGTAGTCGTATACTCGATTGAAAGAGGCCACTTTTATTTCAAACGTGTTATTAGTCACGAAGTACGGATTGATCACCCTGCAAACGTTACATCGCAGTTTTCGTCCTGGTGCCCCATATATCGCTTTGATTTTAAAGACGTACTCACGTCAAAATATAGAAGAAAATTCTGTAAATATCTTACTTTCGATAAGAAATTTAATGTTTTGTTATCCGATGTCGGATACGTTAGCCACAATACCTTGCAAGAATGTTCATACAATTGTCATAGTTTTTCAATCAATACTTCATACATTCTGATATATTATATCTTGTTACAGATAAACCCAGTTCTTCTAATTGATTTTAATACAAATACAAAAAAGTCTACACATGTAACCTAATGCAGTAGGCTATACATGAACTTAATTGTGAGTATTCCAAATTAAATAACTTATAATTTTTCTGTTAAATTAAAAAATGTTTCATTTGCATACATTAATAACTTAACAGTTGCTCATAATAATTATATTACAGAATCGATTCCACTATTGGATAGATTGCCAAATCAGTGAGATCAATACTCGCACTACAAACATTCGATTAACAGAAATATATTGGCCTATTATGAAGTTTAAGAGGAATCATATAATTTCATTAGGTTGCTTTTAATAATCACAATTTTATAATTAAGAAATATAAGAGCAATATTACATTTTAATTATAATAATTATTCAAATCAAATTAATTAATTAATCAAATCTGCTTTACAGGGAGCCTTATCTGAAAGACTAGATTTGCATAATATATACGTCACTGTGTACGTTAACAGAAAACCACAATTCCAAGTCACACAGAGATTGTGTGCACTCGATGTGGGTCTCTGGCGTTCGTCAGCCCACGCGAGTTGTGTGGATATAAAGGGAAGGGTTGAGACGGTGTCGGGTGGAGTTCCCGGGTAGCTCAGTTGGAAAGAGCGCTGGTACGTTCAACCAGAGGTCCCGGGATCGATACCCGGCCCCGGCACAATTTTTCCCTTGAAATTATTCAAATCTGCTTTACAGGGAATCTTACCTGAAGGACTAGATTTGCATAATATATACGTCACTGTGTACGTTAACAGAAAACCACAATTCCACACAGAGATTGTGTGCACTCGATGTGGGTCTCTGGCGTTCGTCAGCCCACGCGAGTTGTGTGGATATAAAGGGAAGGGTTGAGAAGGTGTCGGGTGGAGTTCCCGGGTAGCTCAGTTGGCAGAGCGCTGTTACGTTCAACCAGAGGTCCCGGGATCGATACCCGGCCCCGGGACAATTTTCCCCTTGAAATTATTCAAATCTGCTTTACAGGGAGCTTACCTGAAAGACTAGATTTGCATTTTAATTATAATTTTATCTCACATATAATTTTAATATCTGTATTCATTTGAATTTTCAGATTATTACTTACCATAGAGTTAACCATGTAAATAGTTGTTTATTAATATACACAAGTTTGTAAATATAAATTATCTGGTAGCCTATGTATTTCACAACTATATAGTAAAAATTGTATAAGATATTGTGAGTCAAATGCCTGATGATGCCCAATGTTATAATGCATCTCAATGTTATAATATGCAATGATCATTTACATGTGTAAGTGTTATTGATTTTAAACTATGATATGTCAATTAGACTGAACTCTAAATAAAAATTAAATTATATCACATTATATTGACTATCGGAATATCTCTATCATCATGCTTTTTAAGATCCGATGTCGGGTACATGACTTCACATTATTCAGCGAAGGGTTCCTATCTGTACGCAACCAGCCGAAGCTGTAAATATTCTTTTCGCCGTCTTAGTATTGCTCTCGGTGTACGAAGGGAGGAGAACTACATACCACCGCATGATGATAATGATGATGATGATTATTATTATTATTGTTATTGTTGTTGTTATTATCAGTCTAACAATGTGGAATGTGGGTAGTGGAAGCGAAAGTAGGCTTAGATACCCCGCGAAAACCTAGCATCAAGCTCTGGGAATCGAACTAGGGTTACCGTCCTGGAAAACCAGCGTTCTAGTCATTCGACTAACGGTGCATAGCAATGGAATTCTTGCATCAATAAAACAAAATTCCGGTAGCTATTTACTATTAAACAAAAGACTCTCTCTCTCAGTGTTGTACAACACCAGAACTCTATTATGTAAATACTTGACCTAAGTCAGAAGTTAGGTCCCCTCATCATTTTAGGATGTTTGCTGGGAAAATTATTGAAACGTTTGTTCTATAGGTCATATATATATCTCCACTTGTCTCTATATCAACAGAGGGTCGTCTGGAGAAATGAAGACATGGAGATATGTGGAGAGAACGTGATACGACTAGAAATGGTCGCATTCCAGCTTTCTCGCGCTCTCTCTCTTTTTCTTCTCCTTCTTCTGCTTCCTCTTACTTCGCTAAAAAATGCGAAAAAAACGAAGCCACACACAAAAGAAAATGTCATTCCATTCTAAAGCTCCAGTGAGCCATTGTAAAGCATAAGGAACGAGGATACTTTTTTGTAGGAAATAGTATATAGTAGCTGTCTATATGCATACACGATGTAATGCCCCGAAGCATAACTTAGCCCCTGTCGTACTAAAGGAACTATATTTGTATTATTCGTAATAAAAACGTTAATCATGTAGCAATTTCAACTGCAATTGTGTAGTTAGAGGAGCGCAGGAAATGTGATTGTTATAGTTTAAAACGCCACTAAATGTGTTTCTATCTTCTTTCATGATCATATTATTGTTGCTATTTCCATATAAAACGAGTACCGTGAACCAAATAAACAACAGAAGCTTTTGTCTGTCGTTTTTTATCTATCTTTATAATTTAAAACTTTGAATGCAAAGGCTGGCTTTGAAATAACAACTGCATGTATTCTACCAAATTTAATTGGTTTTTGAGAAGTATATTCAAATAAATTTTATTTTGCATCTTACTTTATCATAATTATGTATTATTAAAATCAATAGGTTTATGAAGACATATTTTAATTATTTTCTTCTGTAATAAATAAAGTGGATTAAAATTGGATTTAATGAGCTACCCCATCCTATAATTCCATACATAATTACCGATTGAAATAAAGTTAAATATATTGTACATAATAAACTTATTGACAAGTAATTCCTCAATTAAACAAAATAATATACTATTTTACGTAATTTATTACAAAGGTAATTAATGTGTTGGTTTCATTTTAAATGATTGTCGAAAATTATGCTTTAAATACTTAACTTCAGAGGACTCTTTAATAATCGGACATTTACACTGTATAAGACAACAATCAGAATTGTGTAATTTAATACTTAATATAGATGTAGGAGGTTTGTTACATTTTTCAGACAATAATTTGAGATGCAAGTTTGCTGAAATCTATACTAATAATAAATCTGTAGCCAAAATTTTTCTGGTAATTTTCGATTTTCCAAAAATAATTGGTGTTAACATGTATAATTAACCATCCTGAAACCGAAAATCGCTTTTTTGAAATTTTTGTTTGTATGTCTGTCTGTCTGTCTGTCTGTCTGTCTGTCTGTTCGGATGTTTGTTACCTTTTCACGCGATAATGGTTGAACCGATTTATATGAAAATTGGAATATAAATTAAGTTCGTTGTAACTTAGATTTTAAGCTATATGGCATTCAAAATACTTTATTTAAAAGGGGGGTTTTAAGGGTGCCTGAATTAAATAAATCGAAATATCTCGCTTATTATTGATTTTCTTCAAAAATATTACATAACAAACGTTTCTTTAAAAATAATTTCCGATAAGTTTTATTCTATACAAAATTTTGATAGGACTGATATTTAATGAGATAAATGAGTTTTAAAATTACAATAACAACGCCATCTAAGGCGCTGTACAGAAATAAAAACAAATGACTTCGTATATAAGGGGCCTTGGACAACAACAATCAAAAGCTATTAAACATAGCCTAAGAGAATGTTTCTGTGTTTGTATGAAGTAATATCGGAAGCTAATTAATTATTGTTTAATTATTATTTCACCATTGGAAAGTGTAGTTTCTCTAGATGGACAAAATTCTACAATGTTATTACAGTAACTTCTGAAACATAATATAGCAACTAATATGAAGTATACACATTAAAACTAAATGATATGTCAATCTTCATTAAACTATGGTTGAATGTAATAACAATTAAGAAACATGTTAAAGGAATTGTCATTGCACCAAATGATTGCTCTCTGGACCAAAATGACCGCATTTTAATTATTTAAGTACAATTTAAATTAAGTAACATATTAAACGATTTATCCTTCTATCAAAAACGAATGTTCCCTGGATAAAACGTCCTATTTTAATAAGTACAGTAATTACTTTATATTTATTTCTAACAGGTGCAGCGGAGCGCACGGGTACGGCTAGTATTTAGAAATAGACGAATTCACTTGCATGTTCAAAAAAGAAGAGCACATTAAATTGAGGGGGGGACACTACGATCCAGCATTGCAACCGAGAAGATCTTTTGCGCTCACCCTCGAGGGCGCATTCTCAAGCCACATCGGTTGACTGCGCTAAGGTCCGCTGCATACCTAGGTTTCGTGCAGACATCATTCGTCCCTAGGCCAGCCTTGTCCGTGTATCTCCAGGCGACGTTTTGGGAATGCTTGTAAATCAGCAATGACGTGACTCGTAATACACAGTAAATCTCTTTTCAACACGTTTCTGACGTCCACTTAACCCCCTAGCACCGGTGGATCACAATGCCGATTTTAAAAATATCTACCTCTAAAAACGAACATTTTATGAAGAGTGGGTGCAACAGTTTTTTGTTGTTAATATGGCGAATAAGTACTTAATTTGCTCAAAAGAGCTACTTGGAAAATCACGGCGCAACAAAAAATGTTATCACAATATATATCAAGTACTATGAGAAATTACAAGTAAGTAGATGAAATTATTGGGGATCATCAATGTGGTTTTAGGCGTAATAGATCTACTACTATTCACAAGAATGTTTGTATTCGACAGATATTGGAGAAAAAATAGGACTGTAAGGACAAAGTTTATCAGTTATTCCTAGATTTCAAAAAGGCATATGATTCGGTTAAGAGACAAACTTTATATGTTATTCTTATTGAATTTGGTATTATCAAGAAAACTAGTTCGATTAATTAAAATGGGCCGCAGTGAAATATACAGCAGAGTCCGTATAGGGTTGTTTCTGTCTGACGCTTTTACAATTCGTTGCGGGCTAAAGCAGGGAGATGCACTATCACCTATACTTTTTAACTTCGCTCTAGAATATGCCATTAGGAAAGTTCAGGATAACAGGCAGGGTTTGGAATTGAACTGGTTACATCAGCTGCTTGTCTATGCGGATGATGTGAATATGTTACCAGAAAATCCACAAACTATTAGGGAAAACATGGGAATTTTACTTGAAGCAAGTATGGAGATACGTTTGGAAGCAAACTCCGAAAAAAACAAAGTATATGATTATGTCTCATGACCAGAACATAGTACGAAATGGAAATATAAAAATTATTGGAAATTTATTCATTGAAGAGGTGAAAATATTCAAGCACCTTGGAGCAACATTAGCAAATATACAGAAATGACACTCGAGAGGAAATGAAACGCAGATTAAATATGGGAAATGGACCTACCAGTTATTATTCGGTTGAGAAGCTTTTATTATCGAAGCTTTATGGTTATGAAATGTGGACTCTTACTTTGAGAAAGAAACAGAGGTTAAGGATGATCGAGAATTAGTGCTTAGGAAAATATTTGGGGCTAATAGAGATGACGATACAGGAGAATAGAGAACGTTACACAACGCAGAATTGCGCGCATTGTATTCTTCACCTACCATAATTAGGAACATTAAATCCAGACGTTTGAGATGGACATGACATGCAGCACGTATGGGTGAATTCAGATATAGATATAGTGGTCCACACCTGTGGAGTAACGGTTAGCGCGTCTGGCCGCGAAACCAGGTGGCCCGGGTTCGATTCCCGGTCGGGGCAAGTTACCTGGTTGAGGTTTTTTCCGGGGTTTTCCCTCAACCCGATATGAGCAAATGCTGGGTAACTTTCGGTGCTGGACCCCGGACTCATTTCACCGGCATTATCACCTTCATCTCATTCAGACGCTAAATAACCTAAGCTGTTGATAAAGCGTCGTAAAATAACCAACTAAAATAAAAAAAATATAGATATAGTGTGTTACTTGTAAGACCTGAAGAGAAGACTTCTTTTTGGAGGCAAAGACGTAGATGGGAAGATAATATAAAAATGGATTTTAGGTTGGTAGATTATGATGATAGGGACTGGATTAATCTTACTGAGGATAGGGATCGGTGGCGGGCTTATGCGAGGGAGGCAATGAACTTCCGGGTTCCTTAAAAGCCATTTGTAAGTAAGTATGAGAAATTACAAGATGCGTTTAGCAGTTAGGTCTAATTATTGTTATTAATTGACGATAAATTACTATTTCTTTTTTGTGTATAATGTCAGTTTTATGAGATATTTTTGAGCACTTACACCAGTTAAATGTTACTCTGCAAGACTGCCAATAAAATATTGTCAAAACGCGTTGTACAATTCAGGCGTTCATATACAACTTCTTCTCTCGATGAAACACTTAGAACGTGCGCAATTACATTATTTCCCATGCTTAAATTCCCTTTCTAACATACCTTCAAATGAACTGAATAATTATGTTGATGTGTTGTAATTAAAATATCAATTTTGTAAGCACAGGTTTCACGAGTGAAAAACGTCTAGTACGACATTTCTTTGTATTTTGATCATTTCTCGGTAGATGTGAAAATGGTTGGAATAGATCTTCAAGGAGAAATTAGTGATTTACAACATGATGATATCATAAAAATTAAATGTAAGGAGTTAACAGGTGCTCAAGTTTTCAATAATTCGTGTAAAAATAAACAAATATCTAAAGCTTCGTTTCTTTGAAACTTTGTTCACTACTACGCATGTTTATGAGATATTATTTTGTGTAATGAAAGCACGTAAAATCCGTATGTAGATTCCGATCGATGGGCAGACTTTTTGGCGTACTGTGGCTGGCAGTAATTGATATAACTCTCTATTTTCAGTCTCTGATTCTGGGAGTATAAAATATAATTAATATGAATATAAATTAATGTTTGTGATAGGCTATATCATGAACAATATGAAATACAAAAACATATTAATACTATCGAAATCTGAAAAATACTAATAAAATATGTAAAAAAATTATGAATGTCGTTACTTATTAGTTGAATTAGAGAATATTTGTGAACAATTATAGACACTGGATAATTTGTAAAATATTGTACATTCAAGATTTTGTAACAAAGAGTATGTGTATTATCCCTGAATTCGAAAGATACGTTAAAATCACATTTACAGAAAGATCGGTCTAGAAGACCGGGCATATACCATTATTGTTCCCATAAGGAATTTATACCGGTACAAATTTAATTCAAGCCAATATATTTTTATCAGTAAACATATTTTACAATAATTATGATTTAAAATATTTAATCCAAGAAACTTTATTTTTATCAATTAACCAGAAGCAGGTTGCAGATGTCTATAGGAGCAGTTCCGCTACCGAAGTCTGTAGAGGATGTGATAAAACCAGGTAGACCTCGAATAATATTGTGTGAAGGCGTTTTTCTGAATTATCGTTGGAGTTGGCTGTACCATACAATCTTGTCTTCTCCAAGATATACATCATTTGTTGGAGAAGTATTAGGGAAGAGAGATGGGGCTGTTTCATCTCTATTCTCAACTGGCAACTTTATTAGGAATTTGTAAGTCTCTTTCTAACAACTCGTCATCAGACTCTGAATCTGCTGTTTCAGTCTGATTAGCCCTAGGGATGACAAAATCAGAGTTTAGGCAAAATCATTAAAATGTGGACATTCACCTATTTCATTTTCATTACCAACTTCATCTTTATCTTGTATCCATTGCTGCATTATTTTCCGAAAATTAGGATCAATGGGCATAAATGACATGGTGGGATATGTTTGCAATAACTGTGGCACATAATAAAAACTAATTACCGAATAGAAATTAAACACAAAACATACTTAGAACAATATTGCAGCATCAATGGACTCAAGTCAACTTCTCCTCAACCCTCTTGGCTTTAATTCCATACGTCCATAAACAGCAGCACGAGCTACCTATATACTGTAGCATATTTTCATCATTTTGGGAACTGCACCAGCATAAACTTGAAGATTGTTATGTCTTCTTTCTTCGTTATGTACACTTATCTGTTAATACAGTGTTATCAGCATATCCCACGATTTCTTGGTATCATCATCCTGCTACATGTATTTTAATGGCATATTGCTCAGACTGCCTATTATACCAGTTTTTAATTTTTATGCTCGACCATGCCGGAATGTAGTAATTATACACATGGTAGCAGTCCTTTAATGCATGTCATTAAAGTACACCTATTCATTAAAGTTCAGGTTTTCGATTATTCTCGGATATGCAATCGAAAGACAACGAGGGAAACGTTACGGAGGCTGGAAATCCAATACTGTCGCAAAGGTTATGTTCTGTTACTATAATAATTAGCGCTAATTGTAAATAATATTCAAATAAATTCAATTTGTCATCTCGTTTTTCAGTTCTAAATCAATTTCCAGGTTATATCAAAATTAGTTGTTATTCTCTAAATTATATCAAGGTCCATGACATTATTTGTCCCCGGAAAAAATCAATACTTTCGCGTCTGCGCACATCTCACAATTTACGAGCTTGCACGAGGACACTTCTGCTCTTCAGTGAGATGCGAATAAAATGAATACTTCTGAATAATTTCAAGTTAGAAATATGGTCGAGCATAAAAAGTCGTATGAAACTTGCCTATAATGGTAATTAAACGCTCGTATGAAAATTATGAAATTCGCTTGCACTCGTTTCATAAACAAACATACTCGCGTCTTAATTACTATCATTATAGGCTCGTTGCATAATGTACTATTAACGATTGTGTTTAAGTGGAATATCTTAAGTGTTCATTTTATGTTAATATGTTTTCTAATGTGACCTAAAGATGCCAAATTTATTGGTGAAAACGTTTGTCATAATTTGTAAATACTACTTCATGTAATAACATAAAGGTTCAATGTATGTAATATTGTTACGTAATTGACTGTAAGAACTTACACTATTTGATTGAAGTACATATGGAGATTCAGCGCAGTAATTCCGCGTTTCATTATGGTGAATAATCGGTACAACGGAGAAAAATTCCCTCCGGTACCGAGACTCGAACCCGGGTTCCCAGCTTTACGTGCTGGCGCTTTATTCACTATGCCACGCCGGATTCAAGTTCCGATGTTGGATTGAATCCCTCTCACCAGCACGTAAATATAGTTTTAGTGATATTAACATTATGAAATTAATTATTTTCCAAGTATGTTTGCTGACAAGTTACAGGTGTCCAAACTGTCTACCCTGAACCTGATTACATCATCGTAGCAGTGGTTATCGTCCTATGTCGAGTTTGGTCAGAATCAGTAAAATACTTGCATAATCGATTCCCCTTTGGTGTCAATTCGAGTGGTGTATTACTTTACATGTCCCAAAAGATAAAAAAAAAAAGATTAAGGAGTGAAGTCGGGTGATCACACTGGCCACGCAACAGGCCCAGCTGTCCCTATCCATTGCTCCCAGTAGATGTTGTTCAGATGTGTTCGTACAACCAGATTGAAATGCGTTGAGATGTTATATTGAATCACATGTCCCCTCACATCGTGAAGGGTACATCCTCCATGAGCAGCAGAAGCGTGTTCCGAAGAGCGGGGTAGCAGAATAACAGGATACTTGTAACCTGTTCGCAAGGGTACTTGAAGAAATAAATTAATAATTCATTTCATAATTAACTGTCGCGAAGCTCGTACACGAGATATCGGAGAACATGGTTGCTTTTACGAAGAATGACCCTAAATGCGAGATCTATCGATCCCCAGAGTTTATTTTTTAGTTGGTTATTTAACGACACTGTATCAACTACGAGATTATTTAGCGTCGATGAGACTGGTGATAGAGAGATGGTATTTTGCGAGATGAGGTTCAGGATTCGCCATATATTACCTGGCATTCACCTTATTGTTGCGAAAAACGTCGGAAAAAACCCAACCAGATAATCAGCCAAAGCGGGGATCGAACCCGCGCCCGAGCGCAACTTCATACCGGCAGGCAAGCGCCCAGAGTTTATTGCAGAGTTCCTTAATCACCCTGTACTTTAATAGGCCTACATAAAATGCAATTTCTCATCAGTCATGACCTCCTCAACTTTCAAACCTACCGTCCGCCACTGATCAGATCTAAGGGAAAGAGTAGTAATAGATCATAAATAGTGACTGGGCTAAGGGTGATAGCAGGGATTAGGAAATCACCCATTGCTCATATTTATTTGAAGGAAAGTAGGGCAGTAGGACCAGTATCGCGTTGCGGGGATCAAACCGCTGACCTTTGAAACAAAGTCAGAATATTATTTCACAGCTAACACATTCCGTTAGTGCAAAAGAGTGTAAGTTGGAAATCGAGTATGTAGGTAGCTGCACGGCGGCTGGTATTGACATTTAAGTCCATATTGCTGGATTGACCTGTATAAAATTATCATGAGTTGGTTGCATCGCTACGCATGGTGAATTTCCACACAGGCACATCTGGCATTTGAACGAGGCTTTGTGTTAGGACGTCGATTTATAAACAATTTAAATCAGCCACGCTTATTACTTCCGTTTTTCCAGCTGCCAAAATATAAAAGTAAAAAAAAGACAACTCCTGCTCTATCAGTTTTTTTTTTTTTTTGTTTCGTCTGTGAAAGGCTTAGTAAATTGTATGCTCTTAAAGCCAGACACCATATTTGCTTTTATAAATCATCGTCGTCTTTTATTTGTATCTTGAACCGAGTCAGTTCTGCCTGCTAATTCTGTTTCTTTGTATACCAGATATAGGCCTACAAAGTTTTATTCACTGACGAAAGAAATGCGAAATTTGTGTCATGTCATGACTTTTTGTTACTGACACAATTTCATGACCCCCAATGGATAGGACTTACTTATTTACTCATTTAGTTACTTATTTACTTACTTACGGCTTTTAGAGAACTCTGAGGTTCATTGCCGCCCTCACATAAGCCCGTCATTGGTTCCTATCCTGAGCAAGTTGAATCCAGTCTCTACCATCATATCCCACCTCACTGAAATCAATTTTAATATTACCTTCCCATCTACGTCTCGGTCTCCACAAACGTCTTATTTCCTCCGGCCTTCCAACTAAAAATCTATATGTATTTTTGGATTCGCCCATACGTGCTACATGCCTTGCCCATCTCAAACGTCTGGATTTAATATTCCTAATTATGTTAGTTGAAGAATACAAGGTGTGAAGTTCTACACTGTATAACTTTCTCCATTCTACTGTACCTTCATCTCAAATATTTTCATAAGCACCTTATTCTCGAATACCCTTAACCTCTGTTCCTCACTCAACTTCAGAGTTCAAGTTTCACAACCGCACAGAACGACGGGTAACACAGTATAACAGCTGTTTTATAAATTCTAATTTTCAGTTTTTTTTAAGTAGACTAGAAGACGAAAGTTCCTCAACCGAATAATAACAGACATTTCCCATATTTACTCTGCGTTTAATTTCATCTCGAGTGTCAGCTAGTTGTAAAATATATTATTATATCTCGTGACCAGAACGTAGCACGAAATGGGAATATAAAAATTGGAAATTTATCCTTTGAAGAGGTGGAAAAATTCAAATATCTTGCAGCATAAATCATCCATATCGGAACTCAACTTTATTAATTGTTCGTAGTAAGTCTTATTAAAGAATTTCACCGTCCGTTACAATGCGAGTTAAAGTCAGGAAATTTTTAATCCAAGAGAAGCATGATAATTTCAGGACGAACTAGTACATTATAGTATTTACATTTTGCTGGTGTGCATGTAGTTCATATCATTTTTATCGTTTTGTTTATTGTTTTTTTTTCTGTTACACCTTTAATTAATTTTTATATGGAATTAATGAATTCACATTTATTTTTAAAAGTATTTTTAAACGTTGTCATTAATATCAGATTCAGAGTAGACTCTGTAAGAATATTATCAATGTACTTACTATTATTGAAATTGTATTGATAATATTTATAGGCATAAAATTCCCCGCCTTGACTATGTGCATAGCTATTTGCTTCACAACTAAGCAGTCCATAGTTCGATTACCGGCACAGATAATGATAGAGAGGCAAGCAATGTGTTTCCGTCTAGTGATAATCAAAAGGTAATGACTTCCCGTACACCACAATGAATTGTAATTCGATAATACTAGGGGAGGTAAACCTGACGGAGAAAGGAAGGACAAAGAAAGTAAAGAGAAAAAGAGAAAGAAGAAAAAACGAAAGAGGATATATGAAAGAGAACGAGAAAGAAAGAAAAAAGAAAGAAAGAGAAAAGAAATATAAATTAATAATAAGTAAGAATGCAAAAGAAAGGAAGGAAGAAAGAAAGAAAGAAAGAAAAAAGAAAGAAAGGAAGAAAGAAAAAGAGAGAGAAATAAATAAAGAGCGAAAGAAAAAAAGCGGAAGGGGAAATGGAAAATAAAAAAGAAACGGAAAAAGGAAAAAGAAAAAAGACAGAAAGATAGAGGGAAAGAAAGAAAGAAACATAGAAAGAAAGAGAGAGAAAGAAAGAAAGAAAGAGAAGAAGAGAGAAAGGAAGAAATAAAAAAGAAAGAGAGAAAGAGAGTAAGAAAGAAAGAAAGAAGGAAAGAGAGAAGAAGGGAGAGAGAAAGAGAGAAAGAAGGACGAAAGAAAGAGCGAGAAATTAAGAATCAGAGAAAGAAAGAAAAAAAAGGAAAAGAGAGGAAGAAACGAACGAAGAAGGTTTTGTTTAAAAATACAGCCAATGTGGAAGTGTATGATACATATAAATGTGACAAAAATGTTAGCTTACAAAAAGAGAAGATAAAGTGAAGTTGGGTTCCTGTGGAGTGAATTGGAAAATTAAATTATTTTTTTTTTCCTATTGTCCGTCCCAGGATTCTGTGGAGTAACTTCGCGCATATGGGGGCGGAATCTATCTTTGCCGGAGTGTATTGCGGGCAGTATCAGCTCGAGTCCGCTAAGGGGTAAGATACTCGTAGTAGGAGGTAGAGTAGAGTTCAGATAGAAATTATCCCCTCCTGCAAGCGATTGCTCGCTTCGTTCTAGCAAAGCCTCTCCTCAGAGCAGTCATTGGCTATAGCCCTCCCACATACCACTTGCGCAGAGATCTTGTTTCGTCTTTATACTCTACAGAATCCTGGGACGGACCTATATTATGTGCTTTCATAAATAAGGCGTAGGTTACTTATCACCAACTACAGGAATGTTGACACTGACAATCCTGATTCTGATTTGAAAGTGTGAATTTCCATTGCAGCTGTTGAATCAGTTTCAATACAAATTTTATTATCCCGATGACAAGATGAAAAGTGAGGTTGATGCCAAGAGAATTAATTGCCGTAGGCTTAAAACTCCCGGAATGTTTTTTTTTTCCTGGGGAGTGGAGTTAATAGCCACAGAAAAGCACTTTCTCAAGAGAAGGGCGTGAATGTTTAATTTTAGTCCGAACTGACAAGGTATACAAAATTATTTGTATGAAAATTATGTTAGTATTATTGAGGATATAAAGGGGCAGTTAAGTTGGTGCGGCCAAGTGTATAATGGCGGACGAAAGTTTGAGCAAACAGCGGAATGAGCTCGTCTAGGATGATGAAAAGAAAGTGAACGAAAGCAGAGTTGGATAATCAATGTCTGTGTAGGTGTGGAAAATCGTGGACTATAAGTTTTGTAGTGGCGAAATAAATCAATTTCGCGTTCTGAAGGTAAACGATTAAATAATTGTTAAAGAGAATGTATTTATAAAAAATCAATTGCCCTTGGCCTGACTTGAACCCGTGAACTTCAAAACCAATAACGCAGACATAAATACTTAACTAGGGTAGAATTCTAGATCAAAGTTTTCTCCTTCATGTAAGGGATGCTGTGATGTAAGATATTTCAAAGTTTATAAAATCAATACCACACTGCGTTAGTCGTCTGTATATGATATATACAAGGGACAATCAATAAGATTCCGAACTGCCCTGAATGTAGGCAACACAAAGGATATACTAAACGGAGAAGTTACGTGGAACCAGGGTAACGCCTGTAATCTACATTAAAGGCAGAAAAGAAGACTAGTCATAATGCGTATATGGAGAGAGTCAAGGAAAAATCGCAGTAGGTCCTTGATAAGCTTGCACAAAATCACGTGCAGAAGCTCAGTTCTTAAAGATAATATGACGATGATTGATGGACTGACTCTACAGGCATGGAAGAAAGATCTTCAGTGACATGGGCATCCATATATGTTTAACTACAATAAATACAAGTGCAGTTCGGAAATATATTGATTGCAAACTTGTATACGTGTATATAACACACCGATTGGGGATTTATTTATTTATTTATTTATTTATTTATTTATTTATTTATTTATTTATTTATTTATTTATTTATTTATTTATTTATTTATTTATTTATTTATTTATTTATTTATTTATTTGTCTGTTTATTTATTTATTTATTTACTAGCCGTACCCGTGCTCTCCGCTGCACCCGTTAGAAATAAATATAAAGTAATTACATAATTAAAATAGGACATTTGATCCAGGGAACATTTGTGTTTGATACAAGGATATATCGTTTACTATGTTACTTAATTTAAATTGTATTTGCATAATTAAAATGCGATCATTTTGATCCAGAGGCCACTCATTCGGTCATAAAAATTATTTTAGGAAATACAGGAAACGAATGTACAGAATAGCCTATCAAGTTTTCTGTGCATAAGAAGCTATTTTAATCTTACCTGTCCTCGATTCACTCAGAAGTTACTGTAATAACATTACAGCATTATGTCCATCTAGAGAAACTACACTTTCCAATGGTGAATTAATAATTAATTATACAAATCGGTTAATTTAGCTTCCGATATTACTTCATGCAAACACAGAAACATTTTCTGTAGGCTATGTTTAATAGCTTTCGATTGTTGTTGGCCAAGGCCCCTTTTTCGATTGTTGTTGTCCAAGGCCTCTTATAGACGAAGTCATTTGTTCTTACTTCATTGCACCGTCTTAGATGGCGTTATTTTAATTTTAAAACTCATTTATCTCATGAAATATCAGTCCTATCAAAATTTTGTAAAGAATAAAACTTATCGGAAATAATTTTTAAAGAAACTTTTGTTATGTGACATTGTTTATTAAAATCAATAATAAGCGAGATATTTCGATTTATTTAATTGAGGCCCCCTTATAACCCCCCTTTTAATTAAAGTATTTTGAATGGCATATAGCCTAAAATCTAAGTTACAACGAACTTAATTTATATTCCAATGTTCATATAAATCGGTTTAGTCATTATCGCGTGAAAAGGTAACAAACATCCAGACAGATGTACAAACAAACATTTCAAAAAAGCGATTTTCGGTTTGAGCGTGGTTAATTATATATGTTAGGACCAATAATTTTTTGAAAATCGAAAATTACCAGAAAAAGTTTAGCCAGAGATTTAATATTAGTATAGATTTATTTATTTATTTATTTATTTATTTATTTATTTATTTATTTATTTATTTATTTATTTATTTATTTATTTATTTATTTATTTATTTATTTATTTATTTATTTATTTAACCATCAGGCCTTCTCTTCCCCTCTACCAGCGGATTACAACTACAATATTAAGAATACAATTACAATTATAATTACAATTAATATTAAATTTAAAAATAACAATAAAAATCAAAGTACTAAAACATTAACTGATTAATAAAAGCTTATGTGAGTGAAGCAATTGACCTTCGGGTTCTTCAAAAGCCATAAGTATTGTAGGTCTATATTAGAAAATTGTGAACATCTTAGAAAATATAAAGTACATTTTTCACGTGTAACATGTACTTACAGGCTATATGATCTATGTCAGGGATGTTAAAACCCCTGAATTACGTGCTCATACTATAGGCGATTATTGAGATTTTTTTAGGCTAAAAGTCACGGCCTACTAATACTACATTGTCTTTATACCGGGTCTAGTTACGTCATGACTGTTGTGTAGCTATAGTGAGGGCTTGTGTATTCTGAACCATGCAAAAACTCAAAATGGCTTTATCAAAAAATATATTTTGTTTCTGATATTAAGAGAAAGATTCAGAGGAGAATTTTTGTAAATTACGGTAGAACATAAAAAATCTAAAGAACGATACATGAAGGAATTTTATGTTTTTAAGAATGGACGAGATGTAACAGTGTGGAATTAATAATGGAACACGTAATGCTTGCGATTTTTGATCAATAGGTATGTCTGCTCATATGGTTTGACAAGCTTTGGCTATGAAATTGTTTATATATTATTTCTGTTTTAGTAAGTAAAGCTAAATAGGATTATCTGTAAGCATTTTTAGTAGATTAGTAGGCATTGCCTACTATTCCTATGTTCATAAAGCATGGAGGGCACTTCATTTTATTATGAGAATCTTGAGAAAGGCTAGCCCCAAATCGAGGGAAATAGCATATCTAACGTTAGTGCGACCGTTAATGGAATACGGAACAACATGCTGGGATCCCTATAGAATATATCAGGTAAACTCCTTAGAAAGAATCCAGTATAGGGCAGCTAAATTTGTTAAAGGTAAAAGAGAAGATGGAAACGATACGATAAAAGAACTTAAATGGGAAATTTTGGAAAACAGACATAGGAAAACTAGAATAACATCATTGTATAGAGCACATCTAGGTCAGAAAGCATGGGTAGACATAACGGCTCGGTTAGAAAAGCCAACGTACTATGGTAGGAACGATCACGATTTTAAAATCAAATGTAGGAAACAGAAAACGGATGTAGGTAAATTCTCATTTTTAAATAGAACTATAAATGATTGGAATGACCTACCTGCAGCGGTCTTTGAGGGCTGTCCTTCCTTAACGAGATTTAAGAATAACTTAAAAAGTTGTGTTTAAAGTGAAAATTAAAATTAAGGTGACATTTAACATTTACTTTTTTAAGGCGACATGTATTTATCTAGCCTGACGAGTTACTTCCTTGGTTTGAAGTGTAAATTATTTAAAAGTAGCATGTAAGTGGGTCTTAGACTAGAAATGTTTAGTTTAAACGTAGTTCTGTTTATAAGTATGCGTAAGGGTGTAATTATTTGTCTTATTTGAGCTGTTGTATCAGTGAAGCGAGGTGAGTCAGTGAAGTTATGGTTTTACAGTGCAGTGAATAGTTCCGATCAGTGATAAGTTATAGCGTCAATGAAATGTGTTCTATAGTGTCAGTGAAATGTGTTATAGAGTGTCAGTGAAATGTGTCCAAAAGTGTCAGTGAAATGCGTCATAGTGCCACTACAGTGAGTGAGATGAGAGTAAAGTGAAAGACCACAGTATAGAGAACATACAGTAAAGACACCTAAGCCATTTCGTGGGAACAAATTCTGAGTGCGCATGTCACGAAACCGGGTGTATTATCTGGAACCTCCACCAGATGGATCTCCATCTACGACAGGCCTGGCATAATTTAATATTAACTGAAAAGATTTATTACTCATCTTTTAATAATTTTAAAGACCTGAGGCAAAGGAATGGCAATATAACCATAATAATAATTATTTCCGTATGCAATCATCATGAAAATATTCACTAGTTGACGCTAACGTTCAAGTCATTGTTTGAGGCTTATGTTGGTAAAACTGATCCAAGTCCGTTGCGGTGAAAAGCGAACATGAACTTCAGCAATGGATATAAGTATTTTGACTTCCTAGCGACATAATATTAATGACAGATAATAAACATACAATATTATTCGTATTACTGACCAATAAAATAAATAGATAAATATTTTGCTAATATTTTAATAGTGGTTTGATACTAGCGACATAATTGGATTCATTGAGAACTAGACCTTACTGAGCTTGAATTTAGTACCAACAACGTCAAAGGTGCCGACAAGAGTTGTCCCTACTGATTCTTCTTATACTGTGGAAAGACTATTGAAACTTATGTAGGGCCTATACATATGTAGGTTGTATTGTAAAATTAGGTTATTTTATGTTTTATTATTAATTGTAATTATTGTGTTAAATTGTATTGTGTATTCTTATTGTATTGTGTATTGTAATTTTATTGTGTATTGTTTATATTGAGTATACCACTGCCACCGGGTGCTTGCCCACTTGCAGTGTAAATAAATAAATACATACATACATACATACATACATACATACATACATACATACATACATACATACATACATACATACATAGTTAATGATGTGTTGATATTGAGATGTGATAGTTTTCATAATGTTTCGTCCTAGTTGTTTTTATTATTATGTCAATTTTGCAATATTCGTACGGAAAAGTGAAACATAACACTGTTTTTGCCGTATACTTACAACAAAGAAGAACTATCTAACCAATAATGTGTTACGAAAAACAGTAGTTTCCATGTATGTATGCCAAAAAAATATTTTATCACATTGTACGTAACTGGGTTACAACTTAAAGTGAACACCCCGTATAGTGTCTTCAGAGAATGGAAGAGAATTTTATGTTCTTTAAACAATTCCCCTTCTACGTTTTTAAAATGAAGATATTTTCGAGGAAAACATTTCTATATCTAATGCATTTGAAATGGACAGTAGTTGTAAGAGGTAGTTCCATACGAGCGATACCATCTTCATCCCACCACCCGCACAAGCAAACGTAACCCTCCTCTGTACCCCATACCCCACTACCTCAATTCCTTTCGGCCGCCATCTTGATAGCATCGAATAGCACCACTGGGGAAAATAAATAGTAAATAGCCATGCAGTAGAAGCCCGACTCATAGCGGGTCCTATCGTGGCGTTGGCCAACAAGCATATAAATTTCCCAGCTTCCAGAAATGCTATATATATAACATACACAGGCGAGACATTCTAGGTAACGTATTTGAGGAAGGCGGCATATAGCAGGTTTTTTTTTTCTATTCAAGTAGATACCCCATTAATATATGGATCTGATTTTGGGATGAATACGACATTCTTATTCAGAAGATAAAATATGTTTATGGAAATAACGTGCGGGTATAGATTATGCCTGTTCACGTTCGTATTTGCCGTAATCTTAAGTAAATTAAAAACTCGTATTGCTCAACACTAAAGTCGCAAGCTACAAATTCAGCGAACCGGTTCGATTTCCGTAAAGGAAGTAGAAATTTCATTTCTCTCGCATGGTTAAAATAACTTAAACTGAGACCTTAACATTTACCATACAATCGTGGAATTGTGATGATTGTTATTTACTAGTAACCTTACTTACTCACTTACTTACTCACTTACTTATTTACTTACTGGCTTTTAAGGAACCCGGAAGTTCATTGCCGCCCTCACATAAGCCCGCCATTGGTCCCTATCTTGAGCAAGATTAATCCATTCTCTATCATCATATCCCACCTCCCTCAAATCCATTTTAATATTATCTTCGTATCTACGTCTCGGCCTCCATAAAAGGTCTTTTTTCCTCCGGCCTCCCAAGTAACACTCTATATCCATTTCTGGATTCGCCCTGGTCTTTAAGTTTTTGTTTCGTAATCAATATTCGGAGTGTTGTTTTATTTATTTTCATTCAAATTCCTGCTTGTTTGTATTAACGTGACAGTAAAATGGACAAAATCTATACTAATGATAAATCTGTAGCCGAAATTTTTCTGGTAATTTTCGATTTTCCAAAAATAATTGATCATAAGTCATAACATATATAATTAACCACCCTGAAACCGAAAATTGCTTTTTTGACATTTTTGTTTGTATGTCTGTCTATATATTTGTTACCTTTTCACGCGATAATGGCTGAACAGATTTCGATGAAAATTGGAATATTAATTAAGTTCGTTGTAACTTAGATTATAGGCTATATGGCATTCAAAATACGTTATTTAAAAGAGGGGTTATAAGGGGGCCTGAATTAAATAAATCGAAATATCTCGCTTATTATTGATTTTTGTGAAATATGTTACATAACGAAAGTTTCTTTAAAAATGATTTCTGATAAGTTTTATTCTCTGAAAAAGTTTGATAGGACTGATATTTAATGAGATAAATGAGTTTTAAAATTAAAATAACTGCCATCTAAGGCGGTGTATTGAAATAAAAAAAACAAATGACTTCGTCTATAAGGGGCCTTTGACACAACAATCGAAAGCTATGAAACATAGCCTACAGACAATGTTTCTGTGTTTGTATGAAGCTAAATTAACCGATTTGTATACATAATTATTATTTCATCATTGGAAAGTGTAGTTTCTCTGGATGGACATAATGCTATAATGTTATTACAGTAACTTCTGAGTGAATTGAGGACAGGTAAGATTAAAATAGCTTCTTATGCACAGAAAACTTGATAGGTTATTCTGTATATTCATTTCCTGTATTTCTTATAATAATGTTTATGAACATATTCATTTTTATCTCAGAGAATTAACGAACAACGAGAGTGTATTGATTTGGTATGCAGTAATAGTACGTTAGCTTAGCAATCCATTATTTTATAATTCAAATTTTAACTATGCTCAATTGAATCGTGTTAAAATACATAAAATACATATGCAATAAATGCAATGCAAAAAAATTGGGTAATGAGCCAAGCAGATTATGTTGCGCTGTTGTAAAAGTTGTTCCTCCTGAGATTCAAGAGCTCCCACAATAAATTAGAAACTTTCTAATTCGAGTACACCCGTTATCAACACACTTTTTCATAATATAATATAAACGTAATAATAAATCTGTAGCCAAAATTTTTGTGTTAATTTTCGCTTTTCCAAAAATAATTGGTAATAAGAATTAAGAAACATGTTAAAGGAATTGTCATTGCACCAAATGAGTGGTCTCTGGATCAAAATGATCGCATTTTAATATTTTAAATACAATTTAAATTAAGTAACATATTAAACGATTTATCCTTCTATCAAACACGAATGTTCCCTGGATCAAATGTCCTATTTTAATTATGTAATTACTTTATATTTATTTATAACGGGTGCAGCGGAGCGCACGGGTACGGCTAGTATAAAATATTTACATAGGAATATAGCTTGTAGGAGTGAATGTATTGAAAATGCGATGCATTTATAAGAAATAAGAAAACATGTCATTATGTTCAGGAGAAGTCATTGTATAATGGGAAAAAATATACAAAAGTGTGAACTTATGGATGCTACTAGACCTACGTTCTCTTCATGATATCTTTAAAGTAATAGGAAATAAATTTAAACGCGTAGGAGATAACAGAATACATATTCCTTGATATAATTTGACACAGGGGAGGTGGACAATTTTTTGTCTGTGGTTTTGTGTCAGGCTGCAACTGGGTATATCATGACGTCAGAGACGTCCTCTTCAAACTGTTATGGAGTCAAATACCTGCTGTATGCTGTGGCTCAGGTTAATCATATTGTGCGACCGGGAGACCAATGTTTGTGTTACCACACCGCAGGCCTCCCACTACGTGAACTTGGGTTCGAGACTCGGTCACTCCATATGGGATTTGTGATAAGCAACCTAGTGTTGATACAAACCCACTAACATAATCTGTCGGTGTCAGGGAGTTCAGTAACATATGGGTAAGTAGCAGTGCCCGAAGGAATTATTTCATCGCCATTACCATAACCAGCGTCATAATTTTAGTACCGTTATTTCATGTGATGTCGGAACAGTTGTGAGTCAGTTGACAACTACTGATCAGAGAAGACGGGGCCAAAATTATTATTTTTATTTGCCCATTGCAACAAGCATAAAGGTAAGTATTTTGACATAGCAGAAGATTATTTTCGCAACGATTTCAACACTCTATTACCGACAAATTAGTTTCGGTTATGTCTCTAATCACAACAATTTATTTAAATTATTAATTGGAACAAAAAAATTTTGATAAAATATCACCTTTTATTTTTATCTCATTATTTTGAATCAATATTTTCTTGGTTCTTTCCCTAAATATTTTTACTAGAACAGGTCATATAATGGCAATTAGCTTTAACTTTATGAATTAGGTTATTATTATTTGGTATTTGATAATTGTTATTTTGTGAATGTTATTAATGATTTGCTATTTTTACAGATAGGCCTAAGTGCAATTGATTTAGAATCTTTATATAATACATATATTGTATATATAATTTTCTATAAATATTATTTATGCTTATAGGTATCCTACAAGGAAAACTCAGCTCGGACTCGCGGCGCGCATACTATACCCCTCTTACCCCCCTGCAGTAGGCGTGAGATCATTCTGAGAATGGGACCATACGTCATCTGCTTGAGACAGTCACGGCCGCTGATTTCTGCGCACTTACTTTTCCTTGTGGGATACCTATAAGCATATATCTCATTTGTTTGTTGTTTTTATTTTATCAATTACTTTTATTATAATTGGTGCGGAATTTTTTACTTTATTTCAACGTAAAGTTCTTGAACATAGGGCCTATTGATATTTATAAAAGTCCTAACAATGTCGGATTTATTGGTATTTTACAGCTTCTTAGAGATTCAATTTAGCTTTTACTAAGAAACAAACATTTTCTTTTTTATATAATTATTCTTGTTATTATTTTGCTCCAAATTTTAGATTATTTTTGGCTTTGTTTGTTTGGTTTCTTTTTTCTTATTTCACTGGTTAAATTTGTTTTGAAATGGGTTTATTACATTTTTATTATACTAGTTCAGGTGTTCATAGTGTTGTAATTGCTGGAGATCGTCTAATCTTTAAATCAGTGGTTCCCAAACCTTTCCAGTTCATTCATTCATTCATTCATTCATTCATTCATTCATTCATTCATTCATTCATTCATTCATTCGTTCGTTCGTTCGTTTATTCACTCATTTATTTTATTCCATAGATCTTACATAAGCAATGAAGCTTTAAGATGTGGAACAAGTCAAAATTTTACAATATTACAATTACAATTTTTACAAATTTTTACAATTTAGTAATTTTCTACAATTTTTACAATTTTGTAGAATTTTTTTACAATATTTTGGCGAGATATAGTGAGATGAGGTGAGGTCCGAGGATTCGCCAAAGGATTACCAGGCATTTGCCTTTTGGTTGGGGAAAACCTCGGAAAAACCCAACCAGTCTAGTGCCCATTTCTGAGAACTGGATCCTGGCTACCGCCACCTTCCTCCAAAAGTTAACGTTAGCTGATAATAAACTTAAATGTCTTAAATTTGTGTTACATGGTAATTTAATATCGAATTATTTAAAAAAATTAGAATACAAATGAAAATTCAAAATCAGTTGATGTAATTTTATAAAAAGTTCAAGGACAAATATAATAATTTAATAATCTTTGAGAAGTTCCAAATTTGTTCACACTTCTCATCTGTGGCTGTCTGCTCACACACTCCCGAAAATGCAATGTTTCCTGATGAACAACATATCCTTGCTAGAAAATACATGACCACACAATAACTTTGAAGGGGAAGCCGAAAATGAACCTAACCTAATAGCTGTCACATGAAAGGAGGAGGGGTCAAGAGTATCACCACAGCATCGGGAAAGGAAACGTCGGAATATGTAATGCTGGATTTACAATGACGCGACATCCGCGACACGCGACGCGACATCGTAGTATCGGGTCGCGGACTGATGTTCACAATTCCGCGACATGAATCGCTGGTTCGTGTTGATTAGGAAACTTAAAATGAAACGATGCCTGCCTTTTCTATTTTTGGAGTAAAAAAAATCAACTTATCATAACTATATGTGAATGACATCTTCGCAATTTGATGATCTCCTGCATATCATTGGCCCTCAAATACAAAAATGTCCAATGCGGGAAGCACCCAGCAGAGTGTCTAAGCATAACTTTGAGGTTAGGTTTCCCTAATAGTTGGTATCTCCTTTTCAAGAATTTGGTTGCGAGGGATTCCCTACGTTCTCTCTCTTACGATTTTCGTATTGTACCTTCCACAGTGTCCATTATACAGTAGTTTTAGAAATAAGTCCTGTAATCTGAGATAAATTGAAAAGCACCTCTTTAAGTGGAAATTCTGTGAGGACAATTTCACGAAGGTGGAAGAAGGTTATTGGAAAAAAAAAAAAAATTACATTTTCCGAACTTAATAGGATCCATGAATGGAAATCATTGTGTATTTCAGGTAAACAAACCGTAATATAAATGGTGAACCGTAAATAATGCCATTAATTTGAGGGTTAGACTATTCTGTGAGATATTTTAATAAAAAAAAATAATACACTTATTATTTTCCTTTTTGCTTCCTTTCCGAGATAAAAACTGTTTTGCATGAAACATTTCTTACTGTGTTTTGGGAAAACCATTGATTTAATTCGCATTATATTCAGTCAGTTTAAGAGAGCAGTGTATTATGATAATAAATACGCAGAAATTTGATCTAGGAAATGTAGGCTAACGTTTTAAAATTCCTTTTCAGAACGAAAATGTACGTACATTTGTTCATATGAAATTTCTGCAGATTTAAGCGACAAAAAATATTTTTTTTATCATAATACACTGCTCTCTTAAATTGCTTAAGCATATGGAATTAAGTTAATTCAACGACTTTCCCAAAATATGCTATAAAATGTTTCACATAAAATATTTTTTTTCTCGAAAATGAAGCAAAAACGGGCATATTTGCATTAATCTCTTTGTTTGAAATATTTCTTGAAATTAATGACATTACTCACCGTTCACTCTGTATAATTCAGGGCATCCTTTAACCAATTCTACCAACATCTCATCTGAAAAAGTATTCAGTTTTGTTGCAGACGACGCCATCATAAACAAAACACATACGCATTCCGGTAAGGTCGCGCGGGAAAAGTTAATAAATCGTTTACAATGACTCGACACACGCGACACGACACAGCGACGTGACATTATATAAATTATGGCCCAATAGGAAATCAGCATTCCATGACGTCACGACGCAGATCGCGACGCGACAAAAGTCAAAATTGAGTTAACTTTTACCGCGCGACGTTACCGGAATGCGTATGTGTTTTGTTTATGATGGCGTCGTCTGCAACAAAACTGAATACTTTTTCAGATGAGATGTTGATATAATTGGTTAAAGGATACCCTGAATTATACAGAGTGAACCGTGAGTAATATCATTAATTTCAAGAGGTTATTTCTTACAATATTTCAAACAAAAAGTTTAATATAATTTTGATTGATTTTGCTTCATTTTCGAGAAAAAAAAAATATTTTATGTGAAACATTTCATGGCGTATTTTGGGAAGGCCATTGAATTAAATTAATTCCCAATATGCTTAATAAATTTAAGAGAGCAATGTGTTATGATAAAAAAAATAGTTTTTGTCGTTTAAATATGCAGAAATTTCATCTGAACAATTGTAAATTTTCGTTCTGAAAAGGAATTTTAAAACGTTAAATTTGTTAGATCAAATTTCTGCGTATTTATTATCATAATACAGTACCCTCTTAAATTGACTGAACATATTGGTAATTATTAAATCAATGGTTTTCCCAAAACACGGTAAGAAATGTTTCATATAAAACAGTTTTTATCTCGAAAAGGAAGCAAAAGGAAAACATTAATTATATTATTTTTTTTGTTTAAAACATCTCAAAGAATAACCCTCTGAAATTAATGACATTATTTACGGTTCACCGTTTATATTACGGTTTGATTACATGAAATACATAATGCTTTCTATCCATGGCTCCATGAAGTTCGGAAAATTTATTTTTTTCCAATATCCTTCTGCCACCTTCGTGAAATTGTCCTCAGAGAGTTTCTACTTAATGAGGTGCTTTTTAATTTATCCCAGATTACAGGACTTGTTTCTAAAACTATGGGCCTAATGGACATTGTTAAGTTACAATACGAAAATCGTAAAGAGAGAACGTAGAGAGAGAACGAAGTTCTTAAAGAGAGATATCAACTATTAGGGAAACCTAACCTCAAAGTTACGCTTAGACGCTCTGCTGGATGCCTCCCGCATTGGACGTTTTTGTATTTGAGGGCCAATGATATGCAGGAGATCATCAAATTGCGAAAATATCATTCGCATATAGTTATGACATGTTGATTTCTTCTTCTGCAAAAATAGATACGGCAGGCATCGTTTCATTTTAAGTTTCCTAATCAACACGAGCCAGCGATTCAAGTCGCGGAATTGTGAACACTAGACCGCGACACGATACTGCGATGTAGCGTCGCGTGTCGCGGATGTCGCGTCATTGTAAATTTCCACTTTCGTCGCGTCGCGATCTGTGTCGTGACGTCATGGAATGCTGGCTTCCTATTGGGCCATAATTTAAATAATGTCGCGTCGCTGTGTCGTGTCGCGTGTGTCGCGTCATTGCAAACGATGCATAAGCCTGCATGTTGAAAGGTGCCGCATCCTTTCGCTGTGTCAGTGGAAGTCCAGTAAACTTATCTATACAGCCTACAAGGATAATATGCAAAATCCAAAGCAAAAATTCCTATTTCGAAGACGTCTCTTTGGAAAGAAGAAAGAAAAAGCCAAATTTTGTGCGGAGGAGAATGTAGGTCCGTGGCGTATTTCCTTTCAGGGCTGTTCCGACATTTGTCTTAACGCCTTAGGAAAACCTCAGGAAACATGAGATTTTATAGGTAAGTTTTGTTATTATTATTTACTTATGGCTTTTAAGGAACCGGGAGGTTCATTGCCGCCCTCATTTAAGCCCGCCATCGGTTCCTATCCTGTGCAAGTTTAATCCAGTCTCTACCATCATATCCCACCTCCCTCAAATACATTTTAATATTATATTCCTATCTACGTCTCGGCCTCCCCAAAGGCCTTTTCCTCTCCGGCCTCCCAACTAACAGTCTATATGCATACTTGCTACATGCCTTGCCGATCTCAAACGTCTGGATTTAATGTTCCTAATTATGTCAGGTGAAGAATAGTATGCTTGCAGTTCTAAGTTCTGTAACTTTTTCCATTCTCCTGTAACTTCATCCCTTTTAGCCCCAAATGTTTCCTAAGAATCTTATTCTCAAACACTCTTAACCTCTGTTCCTCTCTCAAAGTGAGAGTCCAAATTTTACAACCATACAGAAGAACCGGTAATATAACTGCTTTATAAATTCTAACTTTTAGATTTTTATTTCACTCCGAGCACTAAATGCCTAGAAATATTGAACTAAGCTTTTGTACTGGAATTTTTTAATTGCACAGGCATCGCTATCCTTTAACTTTATTCCATATATCTTAATGTCGTCTAACAGTCTTCTTCTGCTGCAAACACTTCTCCCGTTCACCATTCCTTCCAGTCCATCCTTCAGTCGGCAGTTCCGTCTCAGCCAGTGACCCAGCCAATTCGTAATCCCATGTTAGGCCTATACGTACTAGATAGTGAATGGGCACCACATAATATCTTGTGTGACAAAAAAAAAAGAATATGCTGTACAACCATTTTCTTCTTTCAGTAAGAATGTTGACACTATACTAGAGGCAGAAGAAATAGGCGGGTATGGCGAACCCCTCATTCACTACCCCGACTCCTATACAACTCAGAACCTGCTTGGTGCATGGTCCTGTCCCAAATAACTTACTCCTCCATTCACACGTTTTGCACTACAGAAAAACTTAAAAGAATAGAATAATAACGTGATTTACAGTAAATACAAATACCTGATTTACTGAATATTGTTGTTATGTTTACTCAACTATCCGAACACAGGTCTAAAACTCATAAATGACAACAATAACGCATTACTCATGAGGTAACTAAGCCAGGAGATAATGGGTTATGGTGGCCAGTTTTCTTTCCCCCTCCATTGCATACATCGCTGAATAGAAACATATTACACTAATCAGCCTTCAGATGATACTATCATTTATAATATTTGGCAAGTTAACCATTTCACAAATGTGTTAATTATTATAATGTAATGTAAACGTAATACGAGAAATTAAATATTTTTTTCAGAACATTGTATTGAAATAGTAAATACTAAATAATTGCTACACAATTAGCCAATTAACTTTGTGAATCATGAGAAAATTAAGGTGCAAAAAAATTATATAATTTAACTGTGTGTAGAAAATGTGCACGTTATTATAACATGAACGAGTTTCGGTATTAGAAGCATACTTAAAAATGACTTAGCTTAACAAAACAAATAACACAATAAATGTGACTAAAAATCGTTCTGCACAAATTCTTTGAATCGATCGTAGAGAAACACCACACGCCTTGGCAGTGACTGCATTGATGATAGGGTACTTTTAAAGTCCTCACAATCTCTAAGTTCTTTTAAGAAACAGTAAACGTGATTAATAACACCTTTAATATTACTTCTGACATCAGGGTTTGACTGAGACATGCTAGCGATTACTTGGATGATTAGCAGCCTATAAAATAAAAATAAAAATAAATTATGAGTGATTATTTATTTATTTATTTAAATTCAAATATACAGCATAAAGAAATATAATTACAAAACAAACAAAGAGAAATACAAATAAAATAATACAAGCAATATAAAAAGAAGATACAGTAGTATTAACAAAATTTGAGACCGAATGAGCAGCGCTCGTGCTCGGTCGCAGTTCAGATATAATATTAAAATAAAAAATAATAATATAAATAAATAAGTAAAATAAAATAGGAACTAAAATATAATTACAGCGGCAATGGAATTATATAATATAATATTAACACTAGAGAAGAATAATATCGCACGTGAAAAGTAGGACTAATATATATTACAAAATTATAGAATACAAATATAATATAGGTTGATTAATTCATACACATAGGCTATAGTATTCAAAAATAATTTTTATTGTGATATAATATATTTGCGAACAAGCTATAACATAATAGTACTGTACCACAGACGAGCACTTGTCAACAACTAGCATTCGAACGTAGCGACAGGAAGGTCTCTTTGTTCAGGTCATAAACCGCTAGAGAAAGTGTGGAGCGAGTAGTTTCCGCACAAGACCAAAAACCCGCCTATTTCTTCTGCCTTTACTATAGCTCAACTTTTCGTTGCCCTGGACTTTCCTCGTCTTCATCCCCGCATAGGAAAGTATGGCAATATGTCGCTTGTACCACGCCTGAAAGACTCGAATAAAACTAGTAGGAGGGATGTAGACGATTTAGGAGGTGGAAGAAAGGGGCAGGATTGCAACACCCTAGAGATTCAGCAACAATGTAAGGACTGGAGGGGTACGAGGAGGGAAGGTTGTTGGGACGTCCCAAATTGGTCTGAGCTCTTGTGCAAATGTCAGAAATATATTGGTGGTTAAGGGTGATGCGATAGTGAATGGGGGCACTAGACAGGGCGGCTGACACACAAAGTCAATTCAGTCTTCTCTGTGGAGAGATGAGCTATAATAGGGGTTGCATCCCATAGGGGTTGTGGAGAGGGTGACTTTGGAAGAGACCAGATGCAACTTTCACATTTTGCGATGTTCCCCTGCTAACTCTATTCTTATATCCGTATCTTCTTCATTCTCATTTATTAGCTATGAAATTCGTTTAAAGGCGTCGCCAGCGACAATTGACACATTTCTTTTGTGTTAATGCACTTTGTTTCGTCCGAATACACTTCGTGGAAGGGAATACGATTACTGTCAAAACAAATTTCGTTATTTTCCAGACCGTCGATATGTGTCATATTATTATACAGTGTGTCTTAGAATGGTCAGTACAACTTCAAAAATTTAAATATTAGGAAAGGGAATATATCAATGGAATATTTACATAGAATTTTATTATTAACTTAATAGTTGATGTTATAGCAGCAGATGACGTTCGTATGACGTAAGAAGGGTATGTTATGTTCTCAATTTGAGAATAATTTGTGAATTCCGTAGCCATTCGTTGTTCTATTCACTTAAGTTACTACGGATTCATTTACGTTTTATAGTAGTAGTAGTAGTAGTAGTAGTAGTAGTAGTAGTAGTAGTAGTAGTATTTATTTATTTATTTATTTAACCTGGTAGAGATAAGGCCGTCAGGCCTTCTCTGCTTCTCTACCAGGAGATTCCAACTATAATAAGAAGAATAAAATTACATTTAGAATAAAATATACAATTACAATTACAAATAAAATTACAATTAGTATTACATTTACAATTACAATTACAATAAAAATCAAACTACGAAAAGATTACCTGACTAATTAAAGCTAGATAATTTACCATAGAAAAACAAAGAATATTTTATATATATTTACTGAATTACAAATTAAACTTAGAATAACAAAATTGTATAGTGATGAAATTACTGGATATTGAAATATTTTGTGATAGATTAAGGTAACTATTTACAAGAAATCAATTACTGACCAAGTGCCTAGTAAGTTTGCGTTTGAATTCAATTTTATTTCGACAGTCCCTAATGCTAGCAGGTAGCGAATTCCAGAGTCTTGGCAGGGCTATTGTGAAAGAGGATGAGTATGAGCAGGTGCGATAGGATGTATTGTTAATATTATTTCATGACGAGAGCGTGTGTTCAGATTATGGTGGGAAGAAAGGTAAGTGAAGCGAGACGACAGGTACGAAGGAATAGAAGAGTTCAAGATTTCGAAGAAAAGAGAACTGAATGTAAATTTCTTTTCTTATCTAGTTTAAGCCAACCTATTGCTTCCAGGGATGGGGTAATGTGATCATATTTACGAACATTGCTTACAAAACGTACACACAAATTATGAGCACGTTGAAGTTTCGTTTTGTTGTCGCTGGAGAAGTCAGTCAGTAAAATGTCAGCATAGTCAAAATAGGAAAATACAAGTGATATAGTAATGATACAACTTATGAGATACATAGACTTATTCACAAGGCCGCGTTAGAAGTCATTATATTGACAATATCTACAAGTGCTAGTAATCAACCAACGAAATATTCGACCTATTAAAATTTTGAAATTTCTATCCAACAATTAAAAGTACACAAAATAAAATTCGAAACCAACAGAGAAAGATAGACCTATAGCAGAATTTAAGGTATCTTGGATATAAAAATTACAAATCTGATCAGATTCTTCTAATTCCTTAAAAAATATGTTAAATCCATGTGTTGCACACACATAGGCCATATTAAAATTAAGCTCAAGGACAGTCGCTCAAAGTTGCAGACATTAAGTTAAAAACTCCGTGTTTTTCACATTCTCCACTATATTTTATACAAAGAAATTCTAAAAAAAAAAGATTTTACACATCAAAAAGCAATTCAATGATAATTTTGTCATATTGCTAGTGTAGAATTAAGAAAGATTTGATTAGCGATAGCAATCAGAATAGAAAAAAGATTTAAAAAATGATGCCAAATTAATAAGATAATTCAAAATATAACGAATGTAAAATAAATATAACAATAAATTTTAAATGATTCCTAATATCCCATACAATACGTCACACCATTAGGAAGACTAGATAATAGCCCTGATCACATATGACAGATTGACTAGTCTAATGGACTTTCAAGGTAACCACTTTCACCAATTTCACTAAGCTGCCATCTAGCGATAGTAAAAGAAGTCATGTTATAACCCTTATGGAATTGCATGGAGCAATCGTATTTCCATCTAGCGGTCGTTAACAAAAATGCCATCGTGCTAACCACATGTTATGCTCCTTCTACTTGTATGATCGTTCACCTCTCCTCAGGCTAATGGACGTGAAGCCAGCAGTTGGCTGGTGGGTTTTGACCCTCTTTGTGCTGGCGCGCCACAAAAGAAGAAAATATTTCTGATATTTGAAAGACAAACAATGTCAATAATAAAGAGTGCAAAAGGGATGCGTAGGCCTGTTGAGAGAATACATTACACAGATTGTCTTAATGATGTAACAAGTGTGGGTGGTGTTGTATCTTTCAGGTACGCCGACTTTAAGCTTACAACTCACTGGCATTTGACGTGATTTCGTAGCATTTATTTACCATTCTTTGACAGTTCTTTGCCTACTCCTGTACTTTTACACTGTCTGGCACATTTTTAACCTCCTCTGTTAGTTCTTCACATTCATCCATACATATTCACGTCCGCACCTGTGGAGTAACGGTTAGCGCGTCTGGCCGCAAAACCATGTGGTCCGGGTTCGATTTTCGGGTTGGGGCAAGTTACCTGATTGAGGTTTTTTCCGGGGTTTTCCCTCAACCCAATATGAATAAATGCTGGGTAACTTTCGGTGCTGGACCCCGGACTCATTTCACCGACATTATCACCTTCACCTTATTCACACGCTAAATAACCTAAGATGTTGATAAGGCGTCGTAAAATAACTTACTAAAAAACTACATCTTCACTTCTTTATTCGTACATCTCCGCTACGTACAGCATTTCTTTTCTTCCTATCCTAATTTTTCTCATTCTACCGTACTTCTTTACTTAATTTTGTAGTATTTATCTACTTTTTATATAAAAACATCTGTAAGATATGAGCCGTTCAGAGCAGGAGTGGTGTAAGTCAAAATTGGGTAATGAGGTTTAAAGTAAAAATTCTGTAAAATACATCGCAAAGTAGCAATTAATATGTCCTTCGTGCTATCCACCGACTACTAATAATTTAAATAAATTGAATATTAATTGCTACTTTACGCTGTATTTTACATAATATTTACTTCAACTCCCATTACCCATTTTTGACTTACACCACTTCTGCTCTAAACGGCTCATGTGATGAAAGCAAATAATTCTGGGTATTTGAAGCTGCAGTTATTTGTTGAAGAGTTCAACCTCAACACTTATTTGCGGACAGTTTTAGCGAGGGGAGAATATTTTAGTAATACCCGGAAGTTTACTTTTCTTACTTTATATATATATATATATATATATATATATATATATATTTGTTCCGTAATTTTAAGAAGTTATATGAGATATTGCTTTGAAAAATTTTTAAAACAATGATGTATCGATAAGTATCATTTTGAATTTGTCCCTGCCACATTATGCGTTGTAGGGGGAAGTTTTTCGCAGTATAAACACTGCCTAACTGAATATCGTAAGAGGTGCAAGTCTCAAATCCTGATGCAATATATTGTTGTTATTGCAACAAGTACAACCATGAAGGAAAGGAAAGTAGTGCAAAGTAAGATAATAACATTCTCTATGCGTGGTTAACTGTATAAATTCGTTTTCAATACGTGTATCATAATGCTATAACACACTGAATTGTCCATACTGTATTTTTTTTTATTTTAGAAGGTTATTTTACGACGCTTTATCAACATCCCAGGTTATTCAGCGTCTGAATGAGATGAAGATGATAATGCCGGTGAATTGAATCCGGTATCCAACACCGAAAGTTACCCAGCAATTGCTCATATTGGGTTGAGGGAAAACCCCGGAAAAAACCTCAACCAGATAACTTGTCCCAACCGGGAATCGAACCCGGGCCACCTGGTTTCGCGGCCAGACGCGCTGATCGTTACTCCACATGTGTGGACTCCATATTGTAAAGTGCATTCACGGAACACTAGAAATGTGTAGCTCAAACGACTGTATTGCCAAGTTTAATTGTAGTTCTGGCTGTTTGAGGACAGTATAATACACAGCACTGCCTTTTGTGCTGCTCTTGGTCATACCTATAGTCGATGTTGCAGTTAACCTTGCGGTTTACAAACCCCAAATGCTCTTATAATATTCCACTATTGTTCAGTTGTCACCTGAACAACGTTTCACCGTTCCTGAATAACCTCTCAATTGCAGACATAATTTTAAAATTTGAATTACAATTAATTTCAATTATATAACATTGCTATTTACCTCTGAAAGAGGTCCTGGCTGATATGTATATCTATTATCAGGCAGTACATCTCACTTGACGGTATGTGTCAGAGGAAGAACAATTGTTTGTAACGCATCTGAAGTCTGATTAGTGAATAATCGGTGATGTATGCATTGGAAGGGTAAAGGAACTAGTCACCCTACCCCACTATTTCCTTGCCTAGTTGCCTCATGAGTGATGCCTTAATGATGTTACTTATGAGGTTCAAACCTGTCTTCGGAAAGTTGACTAAACAATAACATTGCTATTTGAGAGTTAGAACTTTCATTTTCACTCCATATCAGTTTTAAAACTCCATTAAGCACAACAGAAACTAGTGAGAGGTAAACAGAGACAATGTATGGGATCGGATTTGTTTGGGTTGCTTGCGTCATCACACCATCTGTCCCGTATTACGTCATTATCAGCGCCACGTAAGGTGTTGAGCCTTATCAGTTAGCACTCGTAATGTTTTTCCCGACACTCTATAGAGGTTTAGATTGACGACAAAATAACATCTCTTTCCATGTGAATATGAACTTACTGTGGGTGTCAGTTCTATTCTTGACAGCATACGAGCAGGAGTCCAGATATGTGTAAATTTAATGACATAGCTGCACTGAAATAACTCTCGTCTAAATTGGAACGTGACGTCTGTATCTCTTTCTCCAGTTCATGAGAATCTTGCCAATGCAAATACGATATTATTGGAGCTTCTTGAACATTCAACTTAAAAAATAAGGAACACATGTTAAAGAAGTTACGTAGCCTGAACATTAGCTATTATTTATAGACAAATAATTAGGTATAATTATTCTTAATCATATTCATTATATATTTTGTAATAAATTACGTAAAATATTATATTAATCTGTTGTTCTAAGAAATATTTTGTCAATTAACTGTTTACGTATAATTTATTTAGCATTATTTCAATCTATATTTATGTATGGTATTATAGGTTGGGGTGGAACTTATAAATCCAACCTATATCCGTTAGTTTTACTACAGAAAAAAGTATTAAAAATTTGTTTAAAGAAGCAGAAAGATTACCCAACTGAATTGTTGTTTAAACATTACAAAGTTTTCAACATTAAACAAATGTATTATTTTATTTTATTAAAATATTTTCACAGAAATCTTTATAACTTTGAAAGGTATATACATAAATATAGAACTAAAAATAAAAATTCTCTGCCTTTGTCTGAACCTAAATGTAAAACCAATGGAGTTTTTTTTTATCATAGCATGAGTCACGGTTCCAGATTATTAAACAAATGTTATTCTAATATTATTTTAACCACGGATCCTCTCCAAATTAATAAAAAAAAAAATAAAAAAATTGTATTGGATTTATAGTTTGAGTTTAAACATATTAAACACTTTTTAATCTGTATTCACTCTCAATTTTAATTTTATTTTTGTCTGTATTGGAATCCCCTCCTGAGCACGAGTCTTACTCATTCAGGAATGGGCTAGTTTATCCTTCATTGTATTTATTAACTTGTATTCATTTCAAACTTACTATCAATAAAATAAATAAATAAAAATAAAATTATCAACAGTAATCTCACTAGACGTTTTGATTTATCTAGAGAAAATCAAAACTCGAGTGGGATTTAATTGACTATTACACGATTAGAGGAAAGTATATAAAGATTAGAAGTAACGAAGTACTCTAATACAATAAAATATTAATTGTCTTACGAAAATACAATTGTCTTCAAATGTATTATTATACCATGTCAACATTACAAATATTACGCTAGATGCATGCTAGATGGCAGTAGTGAGCAATGCCTTCTCGTCGAGTTCTCGATCTATTATACACGATGGCAATGTTACTAGTCAAGAAGGCTTTGTTGATTCAGTTTCATTTTCATTAAAATGCAACATTCCACTTCAATTACCCGAATCCCAGTAATCAACGTCACTTGGCAGATGATTTTCAATAAATCTTAATATTAAACAATCTCTGATACGTGACTATCCATAATATCATATAACAGAAGCCATAACATAACCTAAATAATATACACAAGTGTTAGAAAAGTTTTAATTAACGACGATGACATAAAAAATAAACATGAATAATTTTAAAAGGAATAATTATTGAATGTACAATTTTCAAATTTGAATGTGGTTGTTGGTTCAATTGATGTTATATTGGACGTGTGCGTAATAGAAGTGGAACTCGTTGATTTAGGCCTACATGGTGTATTCAACTTATTCAGGATTTCCGAATGGTGCTCTTCATTTATTTGTAAATCGGATTTCAGAAGATGCATAGGTATGATCAGTGATTTTGATTAATTCTTGTTCTTGAATGCCAATGCGAGTCATATTTGAAACTGCTGTGCATCAACTGGAGTGGTTTGTAATTTTATATATATATTTTTTTTTGACGTCCAGACCAGCGCAGTTTGTTTCTAATGTTGGCAAACAAAGAAACAAATGCTAGGGACGCGATAAAATTAAACAAATGCTAGGGACGCGATAAAATTAAACAAATGCTAGGGACGCGATAAAATTGTGCGATAAGCAGCCATGATTGGTTGAAATACGTCCTTCCGTACCGTTTTATTGGTCAAAAGTAGTATGACATAGTAAGAGTGTAATAGTCACTTAAAACACATTTTCATGCCTTTATCAACTAATAGGGCCAATTCTAGTTTCATTCTCCATTATGAATCCGTGTTGCTAACATGATGATCTGAGATGGATGGAATCTATGTCTGCCGTATTCCTGTTTATCTACCTGTCTTATCTCTACTTCTCTATAATTATATTTCTCTATCCGTTTCTGCCAATCTATATCCATCTGTCTGCCCGTCTCCGTATCTGTCAAATGGAATCTATGTCTGTATGCTGTTTATAACAGTCTCATCTATATTTATTCCTCCATCTGTCTCTTTCCATCTGTCTCCTTGTCGATGTCTCTATCTGTTTCTCCGTCGCCTTATCTAAAATTCATCTGTCTCTTTGTCGACGTCTCTCTGTGTCTTTATGTATCTGCCTGTTTGTCCGCCTGCCTATCCTTCCTTTGTAGATATCTGTCTCTCTTCTCCTAAATATTTTTGTCTCTATCTGCTCATCCGTTTCTATCTGCCTCTGTAGGGTAAGGTTGCCTATTTCGCACCACTTTAGTATTTGTCATTTTTATTGAAAAATACAGTTTTTATTTTCTGCATTCCTTTACAGAGTTACATTCCCAGAACCTTTATCTTTCATGTAAAAAAGAATCCTTGAATTTGATTTAATATTTTAAAATTAAAATGACATTTTCGAAACACATGTCAGTGGTGCCATTTAGGCAACTAGTTTCCTAAATAGCACTTGCGGTTTCTTAAATCGCACCTCTTTATCTGCAGGGAACAGGATGAAGGAAAGCTTTTAATATTGAACATATTGAAGAGTATTTAATATGAATAATGTAATAAATGCAAATTACAAGTTTATTGAAATTAATGAAAGAGAGTAACGCATCTTCAAATGAAATTAAAAAAATAGAGCGTAAATTACGTAACATTTAAACTTTATGAATGCGTTTTTTATTGTTACACATTTGCCATGTGCTTCACCAGGCAGTTCAGACTGTAAACTGCGTCACCTTTTCTCCACGATTACCTCGAAACCACCTAAGAACTGCTTCATGATATAGCTGTCTGAAATGGTTTGAAGATAGAAACATCTAAAGGCTGGGCCTCTGAGTATTATGACGAGGAAGCTGAAACAGGAGCATACCATTTTCTCGAGATAATCGAGTTTCTAAATTTTTTTAATGGGTCGTATAGGTGGATATACAGAAGCAGCACTTTTTTCTATGGCAGGTTTGAGTGGCAAATAAAATGTTTGAGCTATTCGACAAATAGTTCACTGTTGATGTAACCTGACTCAGAGCAAACAAATAACGATCCTGGAGGAGCACCAGCTGATAATGAAGGATGCACTGTTTGACTTTTAAAAATTATCGCAGGTGGCACAACATACACTTGTCACTACTTGATATTGCACCCACCTGATGCATTCCTAGTTCAGTTAAAATTTTTGTACGGTTAGAATTGCTACAGTTGCTCATATCGCACCGGTGCGAATTAGGCACCTACAAAGTGGTGCGAATTGAGAAACTACGCCATAAGTTATTATTTCCTTCATTCTAGCCTATAATCACCACATGTTCGAAAATCCTACTAAGTTAAACGTTCTTTAATATCTCTTTAAACGAATAACATCTTAAGATTATGGATTTCTTTGCATACAAATCCGTTATTTAGTTACATAACGTTAGCTAAATATACATCCACCTGAGCGATTATATTAGATACACTATCATTATGCTGCTGACACAAAGAAGTGGCAGAAATCAAGTGACATGGTGGAAGTTCATATGGTAGATTGTAACAATACCACTAGATGCTACACTACTACAGTAATTTGTTTTAAACTAGCAGTGGTGCCATTTAGGAAGCGGTGCGATTTATGCTACTCTACCCTATTTCTTTACGTCTTTCTTTATCTGTGTATCAGTTTGTTTGCCTATGTATCCATCTCTCTGTAGCTTTATATCTCTGTCTCATTTGTCATTCTTCCTTTATCTGCTTGTCTATCCGTCTCTTTGTCGATATCTCTCTATGCATCTCTTTCTGTTTGTATGTCTCTGTTTGTCAGTCTCTTTATGTACCCGTCTCTGTCTCTCATTCTATTTCTCGATATCTGTCTGTCTCTTTATGTCTCTCTGTCTATCTGTTCGTCTCTTTTTCAATGTCTATTTCTCTGTACCTTTACGAGTCTGTGTCTTTGTCCGACTTTCTAGCCATCTCATCGTCGATAGTTCTAGTAGACTTATATTAAATTAATTCTCATCATTTTACTATCTATCTCATCTTAATTATAATTGATTGAATTAAATTAGCTCATAAATTAAGTTATTACTTTATCTTATAGGTTTATCTAAATTTAAATAAACATGTGCTAGTCGTTAAAACTTAATTGAAGAGTGTTGCTGGAGAATTTTTTAAGTGTAGTGTAAATATTCGTAATTTAAATATGTATTGTATTGATTAAGACTGGTTGAGTGGAAGAGAAGGTCTTATGACCTTAGCTCTGCCAGCGAAAATAAAACATTCTATTCTATATTTGTGTCTTTATGAAATTTAAATTTTGTTTTATTTAACGACGCTCGCAACTGCAGAGGTTATATCGGCGTCGCCGGATGTGCCGGAATTTTGTCCCGCAGGAGTTCTTTTACCTGGCAGTAAACCTACTGACATGAACCTGTCGCATTTAAGCACACTTAAATGCCATCGACCTGGCCCGGGATCGAACCCGCAACCTTAGGCATAGAAAGCCAGCGCTATACCAACTCGCCAACCAGGTCGACGTCTTTATGAATGAATGAATGAACGAAGTGCATTTATTGATACATAATATATACAAAGACATGATTCTTTGCACGAGTCTGTACGACCATTCGAGTTATAACTATGCACAGTTTGAACATGCAGAAAAAAATAATGAATAATAAAAATAATAAAATAACAGCAATAATAATAACTATTATTATTATTATTATTAATATTATTATTACTACCATCATCATTATCACAACTGGAATGAATATAATTTCATACCAAATTTTGATAAACAATCCAAATAATAAATATAAATGCGAGATATGAAAAAAATCACACAGTTAAACAAAAGAACATAATATAAGTAACACGTTAATATAATCAAATTCAATTAAATTCCTAGCAAAAGACACAGTGAAACAAACGAACATTATTGTAATTATTGTGTCTCTATATATCTTTCTGTATCTACCTAGCTGTTTTTCCGTTCCCCTATCTCTCCATGTCTGTCTACTTGCCTCTCTGTCTCTTTATAAATCTCTGTTTCTATCTATGTTAGTTCGTTTCTTTATCTGTCTCATTCTACCTGCTTCACTATCTAGCCATCCATATCTACGTTTCTATCTGTCCATATATTTTTTCTGTCCACTCATCTATTTTCTCTCAATCCATCCATACATCTCTGCCCTCCAATCCGTTCTTTTATCTGCCCGTCTTCCTGTTCCTCTACTCTTCTGTTTAGTTCTATTGATCTGTCTGCCTGTTCATATGTCTACACCTTTTCCAGTTGTATTTCAGAAAATATCAATTGTATTTCAGAAGTTATGAAATGTATTTCAGATTAGTCAATTGTATTTCAGATTAGTCAATTGTATTTCAGAAATTATCAATTGTATTTCAGATTAGTCAATTGTATTTCAGAAATTATCAATTGTATTTCAGATTAGTCAATTGTATTTCAGAAATTATCAATTGTATTTCAGATTTGTCAATTGCATTTCAGACGGTATCAAATGTATTTCAGATGGTATCAAATGTATATCAGATTTGTCAATTGTTTTTCAGATGGTATCAAATGTATTTCAGATTTGTCAATTGTATTTCAGAAAATATCAATTGTATTTCAGAATTTACGGTTGGCACCTTATTCTCCAATGTTAAATCCAATCGAGATCATTTGGTGTAAAGTGAAGATGTACGTAAAAACCCAGCTTGGAATTTCTGACGTCATGACCCCTGGTGTTGTAGGCTAATTTACCTACTGTACTGTAGAGAGTAAAATTGATGAAGTAGCACACAATATTGTTGGTGGTGATTGTGCTCGTGCAATACAACACAGTACAATTCATCAAGCTGCAGATTTAGCTGTGGAGAATATGCCTGTCGGACGCTAAAATGCAATAAAGTTGAGGATTATTTAAATCCATTTTCCGTTTTTTTTAATATATGTCTTCTTCTTCTTCTTCTTCTTCCCTTCAAGTATTAGGCCAAATGGCCTGTTACGATCTCACAGTTTAATTTTCAATCCAGCGCTTCTTTGGGCGACCGAGAGATCTTTTCCCGTTTGGACGATAGTGGAGCATGACTTTTGGGATTCTATCTCTATGCATGCAATGCAGATTGTTTATCCAGTTGTTCTGATAATGTTTTACGTGATTAATTACAGGTTGTAGTTGTAATTCTTCCATTACATCTTCATTGCGTTTGTGATCCCATTTCGTATATCCCGCTGTATATCTCATAAATTTCATTTCATTAGGCGTTATTCTTCTTTCGTCTTTCTTCCTCAATGTCCATGCCTCACTGCCGTAACAAAGTACAGGTCTCGCCAAGGTCTTGTAAAGGCGAATTCGAGTATTCCTTTGTACTAGGGAAGGTTTCATAATGGTGTTAATTACTCCCATTGTTTTGGTGTATTTAGAAATTTTCTGTGAACTGTCTACTTCATGAAAAAAAAAAAAGATAATGTTAAATATATGTTAGAATCTCAAGTAGGTCTACGTTTGTTATTTTGTGAAATAAAAGTGACTACGTAATCTTAAATGCATTGCTTATTTTCTGAAATTCATTTGATACCATCCGCATTACAATTGACAAATCTGAAAAAACATTTGATACCATCTGAAATGCAATTGACAAATCTGAAATACAATTGATAATTTCTGAAATACAACCGGAAAAGGTGTTTAGAACTAATAAAATAAACCGATTAATATTTATATCACCATCTATATAATCATCTCTATGTAAAATAACTAAAGAAGAAATAAAAAAAACAAAACCCATAAATAATAAAGATATTCAATAAAATAAAAAAGTCATAACAACAGATCCAGAGTTAAAGCTGATGATATCGCATTCAATAAAATAAATTATATCATTAATTTTCTGCAGTAGTAATAAGGGTTTATTATTATTATTATTATTATTATTATTATTATTATTATTATTATTATTATTATTATTATTATTATTATTATAGAAAAATAGCAGTTTCGTGCGTAATGTTTCCTGATCACAGTATTTATTGACTATAAATTCTTCCTTGATCCGCCGGGACTTGAGCTTGGGCCTCCTACTTGAAAAGCCGACGCCTTGAATTCGCCAGTTGGTGTGAAACAGGCATCTTGTCCTGCACATAAGACAAGTCTGGACGCGAGGAATGGGATTTCCATTAGCTCGAAATGAAATTTTCGTGTCCGTGGCAACAGCTCGCGGGCGACGCCGGATTGATTGCAAGCGAATCAGATGAAGCCCACTCATGTGATAATATAAAAATAACTTCGGTTTGAATATTTTTATCGAGATGCAGTGTTTGAACATATGCGCAGAGCGGCAACACCCATTTTAATCTCCCGCATGCATATACGCCCTTATTTAACTCTTCCCGCTTCCGGGGAACGAATAAGGGAGGGGTGGGTTCAGTTGGACACAGATGGTGGCGTCCGAAAAACTGAAGCTGTCCAACCAGAAAGATAGGATGGACACTGGAAATATCGACAAGAAAAAAAAATTATTTTTTTATAAAGGTAGGGGAGTGGTTGCAATTGTCACCACAAAGCGATATGGTCTCCATCTGTTGGAAGGGGAGACAAACAATCGGTCATTGTCGGAGGCCAATGGAAAGGAATGGTTGGTGGTGGTGCGTGAGGGGTTGGGGGTTTTGTTGGTACCAAGGGACAGCTACTCTTAATTTGACTTCTCCACCCTCCCGATGTTAGGTATAGACCCCCTGCGGTTTCTTCTACAGAAAAAATACATATACTGTATATCCGACCCCTGGCATACTTTTCAACCACCCACCCTTTTTGCAGTATCTCTTGAAGCTCTCAACCATTTGCCACGTCATATGAAAGAAGTGAGAAATGATGGAACTGCGAGGGGTGTAGTGTAAAATTCTTTTCAATTTTTATTATTCTTTTTTTTTTTATAAAATGCGACAGTTGCAACGCTTTTCAGTTCCCATTGTAATAAAATCACTGAGTCCAATCCTTCACGTGAATGGTTTTATTAAACCTAGCATCCCTTTCTATTCTTTCATCCCCTTAACTCTTAATTTTTAGATTCCTAACCCCACCATCCCTTCCATCCCCATATACTGTGAGACTGTTTCATAATACACATGATCCTTTTGATGTCTTAATCACTTTTGTGGCACCCCCCTCCCATCTCCGCCCTTCTTTAGCTCCTTTCTTCCCCTTACCCCTTCAATCCCCACCCTACTCCCACTTCCATGCAATGAATACATTATAGCATTCAAGAGGACCGTGCGTTCTGTAGATTCTAATTACAAATTCAGACTTTGGTGCCGAAACAAGCTCAGGGTCCTTAATGTTAAGTATTTCGCCGTTACAAAGGGCTTTCTGTCTCCTTACATCAGTTGATTTTATTACGCTGTTAACACAGCAGTTCACGGGTTTTCTGGAACATAGCTTTTGTCTACACAAGTTTGCACAGCTGTCGTATGAAGCAGGAGTTCCCAGTAGAATGTGCAATATTACAAGATCTAAATATGTTATTCTTACGCAATCTTCTTGCTTCGTAACCCCTTATGATGCATTATGCAGACAGAGGTTTGAAGCTATTGATTGAAGCTTCGTGTGACAGGAAGTTTATTCACTTCATATATTAAGTAGCGAAGTAAGACGAAAGGTGTGTTTAAAATAGATGTTGTATTCCAGAATTGTAATTTACATTGTCAACATACTTTAATTAAAATATTACTATAAGTAAGCCTGTTATTCAACATGCTTAGGAAGGTGCATTACTTCCCCTATAACAGTTTATTTCTGGATGCACTGTTTGAATTTACAAAGTAAACACATAAAGCGTAATAAAGATAAATATTTTCTGAATTACTAGAAGAAGATTTCAATATGGAAATTTCATCACCATCATCTTCACCATATTATTATTATTATTATTATTATTATTATTATTATTATTATTATTATACTATTATTTTCATTATTATTTTATTATTATTATATTGTCATTATTATTATCACTACTACTACCACCACTACTACTATTACCACTACTACTACTACTATACTACTACTGCTATTACCACTACTACTACTACTACTACTAATATTACCAGTACTACTGGTACTACTACTACTATTACTACCACTACTACTACCATTACTACTATTACTATTACTACCACTACTACTACTATTACTAATACTACTGCTGCTACTACTATTACTATCACTACTACTACTACTATACTACTACTATTACTACTGCTACCACTACTACTATTGCTACTACCACTACTACTATTACTTCTACTACTGCTACTACTATCACTACTACTACTACTACTACTACTGCTGCTACCACTACTACTGCTACTACTACTACTACTACTACTACTACTACTGCTATTACCACTACTACTCTACTACTACTACTACTACAACTGCTGTTACCACTACTACGTCTACCACTACTACTGCTACTAATACTACTACTACCACTACTACTATTACTACTACTACTACCTCTACTACTACTGCTATTGCCACTACTACTGCTACTACTACACTACTACTACTACTACTACTACTACTGATACTACTATACTACTACTACTACTACTACTGCTACTTGCTGCTGCTGCTACTGCTACCATCATTATTTTTCTTTGTACGCTAGGCATCTGCAGGTTCTACCAGAAGTTTAAGGACACCCATTCGAAAGAGATGTTGCATCCTGTCCTTGTACTTATGTGAAATCCCATGATAGGGACCAAATGTCTGTGAAAAGTGAAGTTTTTCACTTCTAATGCAACATCTCTATCTTTCAAAATGTGGATTATATAACAATTTAATCTGTTATGAAATTTACTGAAAAATTACATTTCGTGTAAAAAAAAAAAATTATTACTCTAGAATGGATGTTTTTAGATCAATGAATTTTGGAACAGAGTTCGATATTGTCTCAAATCATTCTTCAACATCGCAATAATCTGCCACTTCACGTCCACACTCCTTAATTTCGGCCAATTTTAACTTTTTTTCAAGGAAGAAATTTAACCTTTGCACACTTGTAACAAACTTCAAGACTGTTTACTAAAATGGAGGGAATAAATTGATTGACCAGTATTAACAATTTCCAATGTTGTGATGTAAGTGACAGTGGCGGTCCCGAGTCAATTTACTGCGAATTTAAAACTCAGAATTCTAGAAAGTGACAATTTTTCCTAAATAAAATAAAGAAAAAATCTGGGTTTTAATGTGTGAATGAGGTGTCACAATTTGTTTAAACAAAAAGTAAAATTTGCAAAAGAAACATTTCAGATATTTCTAACTCTATCCCAAAATTCATTGATCTAAATGCATCCATTCTAGAATAATTATTTTTTTCACATAAAAATATAATTTTTCAGTAAGTTTTCATAACCAGGAGTTTGGAAGATATAGATATTGGGCTTCCAGTAAAAAACTTCAATTTTCACAGGCATTTGGTTCTTTTGTAAACATAGGGGATTTCACATAAATATATGAACAGGAGTGCAATATCTCTTTCGAAGGGGTGTATTTACACTTATGGTAGCACTGTATTATTACCTCTCTCTTTTATCTTCAATGTCAAGCTTTAAGCACAATAGCCTGCTAGTTTCTACTGTTGACCACACTATATTTCTTTTTATTCTAGATCTACAGTTCATTCATAGTTTTCTGCCAAATGGCAGATCTTTGACAAAAATCCCAGCATTCTATAATCTTTTCTTTTTTCTGGCTTCCTCTTAGTCTCTGCATAATATCCGTATATTTTAATGCCATCTGTCATCTCATTCCTTCTTCTGGCCCGAACTTTTCGCCCGTTGACCATTCCTTTCAGTGTATCCATCAGTAGGTAGTTTATTCTTATCCAGAGATCCAAGCAAGTCCTTTTTCTCTTCCTGATCAGTTTCTGCATCATTCTTTGTTCACCCACTCTGTCCATTTCACGCGATCTATTCTTATCCATAACCACATTTCAAATGTTGTCAGTCTTTTATCTTCACTTCGTCGTAATGTTCATGTTTCTGCCCATACTATTCCACACTCCACACGAAGCACTTCACTAGTCTCTTCCTTAGTTCTTTTTCCAGAGGTCAGCAGAAGATGCTCCTTTTTCTATTAAAAACTTCCTTGGTCATTGCTATTCTCCTTTTGACTTCCTGGCAGCAGCTCATGTTACTGCTTACAGTACACCTCAAGTATTTGAAGCTGTTCACTTGCTCTACTGCCTCATTTAGAATTCGCAAGTTTATCTTCTGTATTTTTCTTCCTATGACCATGGTCTTTGTCTTATTTGCATTTATCTTCATCCCACACTGCTCACAGCTGTCATTTAGCTCCAGTAGCATATACTTTTTTTAATTTCCACTTCTGCTAACAACGCCATATCATCAGCAAATCTTATGCACTTTATACTTCTTCCTCCTACTATCACTCCTTCCTTGTTATGAAAACAGTTCTTTACTAAATCCTCCAGTAACAGGGTAGGTGATAAAGGACATCCTTGACTTACTCATCTCCCTATTTAACTTCCTTGTGACATTTCTTGTCCTATCCTGACTTTCACTCGTTGTTTCATATAAAGATTACTGAACATTCTTCTCTCTTTCCAATCCACACCAGTTTTCCGTAGGATCCTCATCAGTTTATTCCAATCCACTCTGTCAAAAGCCTTTTCTAGGTCCACAAATACTACAAACACTTCTTTATTCTTCTCTATTTTTCCGCCAATTGTCCGTAGCAGTCCAATTGCATCTCTCGTATCTTTTCCCTTCCTGAAGCCAAACAACTCTTCTTCCAACTGTTTTTCCATCTTAGAATATAAATGTCGATTGAGTATTCGCAAGAGAATCTTCGCTGAATATTACACATTCAAAGAATAGAAAGTATAATAAACAAAATATGATGTATTTTTAGTTTTAGAACTTCAGCTATGACAAAACAAAATGTAGTTATACGTATATTTACTGCTTTCGCATGGTTTAACAACCAACTCCCTCTAAGAAGCTAGAGTTGAATTCCTGGAAAAGACTATATGTTGAAGTTGTTCGTTTGCCACTATAGGTACAAGAATGGTTGTAGGCTTAATGTTGGAATGACTTCAGGAGAAACGTAAGTGCACAGCGAACGTGCGACAATTTCGTGTTTTTCCAACAGAAAGGAAAACCGAATATAATAAATACTGTAAGTGTAAATATCTTTGAAAATTAGTTTGTCCAAAAAAGAAAAGAGTTTAAGTCCCTGGCTCAATCCACTAAGAAAAATGGTAAGTTCCATTGCAGTTTTATTTATAAATACCCTAACTTCTTCCATAGATGTACAAAAATATACGACATTACATTACTAGTTGCACAAGAAAGCTCTGCTTTGTACAGTTTTCTCTTCGGCACTTGCAGCCTTTTTTGTGCACAGTATTCAAAACATCTTAGAATGTGTGGATTTTGAGTGAATTTTGTAGAGTGGGAAGCCGGCTAGAAAGATTTGTTGTTAGATAGGCCTATGCACTTGGTTTAAATTCTCACTTGACTCTAAATGAGTATATTTCCTCTTGAAAATTTTTAAATGAATACGTAATCTGTATCAGCTGCATTTTAATGTGATGTGGGATGCACTAAAATTGTTGTTTCGTGTTTTAATTCTGTAAAAGAGAGACTGTGGTATGGGTTAATGTTTACAGAATATTAAAATGTTGAAATCAATAACTATAACTATTTTCGCAATGTGAATGGAAATTAAAATTGGATGAAGTTAATAGGAAAGTGAAATTGAAAAATTATTAATATCATGGATATGTACTCAGAGATTCAATTTTTAATTTACTGGAACATAATGATGACATGGGAATCATATTATCACATATTATTGATATAAACCATTTGAATGGGAAAGTTTAGAATGATACTACGTTTTTATTGTGTGTGTTGATGTGTATACAGATTATATTTTCATATTTGAGATCCAGCAATAAATGAAAGAAGTAGTTTCTGTTATAATAGCCGACTGCAAGTTGCTTCCAAGTTTTAAAGAGCCAATTTACTTTCTAGCTTATCTTTACGGAATATAGGCAGAATTTCCGTCTTGAACATTCATGTGAGTTCTTTCGTTTATAATATATTCTGATTCCAAATATCATGGGAATTATGTTCGAAACAGAAGTTACTGCCAAGAAAACTTACTGAAATAGCTGTAGGATGAATCGCGACAGTAAATTATAGTGTTTAAAAATAATCATCAAAACCTCCAAATCTTAGAGTTGTTCACAAACAAATGATTGAAATTAGGTAGCCAGGTCATTGATGAAAATTTTCTTACGCAGTGAATGAACATTATCTGTGTGAAATATATTATAAGAGTATGAGAAAGTTGTGTTATTTGTGGTGTACATGTGTGTTGATAAGCTGGTGTGGCTTTCAGACCATGTACACGAAATACCACATTCCGTTGCAAGTATTAAATTAAGGAATATCGTATGTTTAGCGACCCTTCTAATAAGACTCCCCGCAAATTTCCGAAAGTTTTAGGAGCTTTCATGATGCCACTGAGCGTTTAAACATTGACGAACTTCGCTGTCAGAATGTCCCGAAAAATTGAAAATGACCATGCAACTTCTGCCTTTATGCATTCTTTATCTGAAGCTTCAATTTCTGTACTTCCTTCAATTGTAATACACGTAACCTCACACGTCTTGTAGCTTCATACAAGATCCAGTTAATGCTCAAAGTTCCTGTAACAAACGCCGTAAAGATTTCCGTTAGACTCCTAACTGTCGCTGTTGGACAGCTCTAAAGCAGCCCGTAGACCAGACCTGCACAAGATTTGCGCTCTCCGAACCGGCTCACAGCTCATGAGCCGAATGCAGATATTAGCTGCGCTCTGTATAACGGTGGACTGGAAGAAGGGGTGATCTCGTACAAAATGTACACGAAAGGAAGTACTATTACGCGTGCTTATGAAATGAATTCCCGTTCAGTGTTTGTAAAACTATCTTGGACTATTATTAATTAATAAAGAAATATTTATTTTACAGAAGTAATAGAAATTCTATAGCTACTTAAATGTACAATATCATTTTGTTATATTTTTATTTATCAGTACATCAAAACGAGGTTTTATGCTGTTGGCAGCTGAAAGGAACAGTAGCCCACTGATCGTAATGAAACAGATGTCTGAAACAGTTGCTCACAAATATAAATGTTGAGCCAAACATAGCAATCATTTTCACAGCCAGCCTGTGTAGTCGTGGATATCATTTCTAATGTTTAGTCTTGTAAAACTCAACCAGGCTAGTAGTATTATTAAAACGATCTTTAGCCCTTAGGTCACATTGAAGAACAATAAGTTCGAGCTGTAAATCGTTAAATGTTATGTTCCGTCTTTTAGATTCCTCCATACTGTGCTGTAGCAGTAGGTAAGCAACGTGAAACAGTTACTGAGAATAGGCCTACACACTACACTCCACTAGATAACTGAGTGGTCGTTTCCCTCTCCTCTACCTATAGCAAGTCTATGTCATTCTGACGTATCTTCCTCTCCGTTTCGGCGAGCGGTAAACACCGCTCTCCCGCTCCGAAAGAGCGCGCGCGCTCGTTGAGCGTTGTTTGTGCAGACCTGTCGTAGACAATCAATATTATTGCACAGCATTTAAGATTGCGCAATTATACTGAGTTAGATTGATAGGATGTGCAATAGTATTGTATGTATCAAAACTGTTTGAAATATATATTCTGCAATATGAAAAATATTGTGAGAACTCGTAAAACCCCACCATTCATTCTCGGAAACCCTGTATTTATCTAATTTATTGTTACAATTAATTTAGCACAGTTATAAATACAAGTCCAAAATTAAATGCAATAGAAACAGGAAATGATTAGTTACAGATGACTGTTTCCATGTCCACACTCTTTGTACTCTGTTCTGATTGTAATTTTACACATTGCTTGCAAAGGAAGTCTTTACGCGACCTCTGACGTAGTTAGAAACAATTGAAGTGGGGTGTGATGGAACATTAGCATTCATTTATAACCGACCCACCCTTTCCCCTTTACTACTATTATTTTTATCACAAGTTTTAACATTGTTCAGTGTCTTTGTATACTGATTCAGTGGCACATATGTAGTAACGTATGGGGTGGTGGAGTTTCATGGTGGGGGTGCTGGGAACCCAATGTCTACTACGGGCATGTAAGGCAATTTTAACGCTTGAATACGCAATGCCGGAGTTTCAAAGTTGATGGAATTTGTACGGTTCAGCAAGTTGATTGCTTCCCCTCCGAACTTACTTTCGTAGTAATATGAAAAGGGGGCACAAAGGTGAGGTCAGGTCAAACCTATCTCCCCCCAACAACCTATTCCTCTCACTCCCTCTTTCATACAATCGTTGCAGTAACTATTTTATATGTATTGAAAGTGTTCTGGTATCAATGGATTATGTGGGGCCTTGTTATTAAGTTGGTTCTCAGTGTTTAATGGGCGGTATTCAGCTACCAACTGCTTGCTTCATTACGAAGGTTGAATCCGTATTCCAAGGAACATTTGTACGTGTTTATGAATGTAGAATGCTTGGCAACATTATGTAGAATTAACAAGAAGGGCCATTTCCCCTTTGTGACTGTACTAATGGCTGTATTCTTGTAACGAGGGTATAATAAGTGAAGAGGTCTTGTAGTAACCAATCAGCTGCTAGCATTGTCAAATTCAATGTACTAGTGAAGGAGCACTGTTGATAAGTACTTAGACCTACTCGCCCTTGAACGCTTTAACACAAAGATCATTGTGCACAGAGATCAGAATACGCCGTATTTAAATTTTAAGTAACATGTGCTACAATGTTATCGTACTTTTGAGCACCACCTTTTGTATTAATGAAAACGTAATGGAGCTTCAGGAAAATTTTCAATTTACATTAGACACCACCATCGTATGTATTGCAATGAGCGTATTCCGAATCTCATCGGTGAGCAATCCGATGGTATCACGGTGTTCCGAATTTCACCGATGACGTCATTGATGCTCCACCGGTGTCGCACCGGTGCCATCAGCTTGCAGAGGTGGTGGCAGTCTCCATCAGCCGCCATCAGTGAATCTGATTGGTTCTTGTATAGGGCGGGAATTAGCAGACGAATGACATCGTGCACTGTTGTGTCATGGCGGTGTGTTCTGCTTTAGTTCTGCTGTATTGTTTGTAATGAGCACAACGTAAAAGCAATATGTTAATGGCTTATGAGCGAACATGTTAACGGACCAGTTATTACTACCGGTTCAAGAAATAAGTTGTTTATGATCTCTTTTCTTTGAACGAGATGGCAGTACGGAAATTTCGCAAAATTTTGCTAGCGTAGCACAGATAACAACTTACACAGTCGCCATGACAGTCATCGATCCTTCCAGCAGTTTTGTTCCTCTTCCTCTGCAGCGTGACGTCATTGTTGTCCATCGGTCCGGTGAGATTCGGAATACGCTGAATGAAAACTACTGGGTGTTCAGTTCAAAATGTGTCATGGCTCGCTGTATGCCGTCATGTGGCTAGCCGATGAGCCTAGAGAATGCAATCTTCCTACACTTCCGCAGAGGTGTATAACCTAAGAGGCAGAGAAGTTGCCTAGCAAGTACGGCGTTCATTCTGAAGAGTACGTACCGATACGTACGGTAACGCCGGTAGTGGCAGGAATGTGAACTGTTTGGAAATACGTACTGTCGGGATATGGGGAGAGGGTTAAGACGATTACTTACGTATTTGTTGACATTAACTTCGACGGTCAACATGGTCACGGAGCATTTGATTTCTGTTGTGGAATGTTACCGTACGCAACCGATAACAAATACCCTGCGTACGACTTGCCGGCGCAAAACACAGTTCGAAAGAGGTTATGGTAGCACACAGACCGTACAGACCACCATCTGTTGCTACGACGTTCAAGTTATACCGTACACGTTCTCAAGTTCAGATTGAAGAACGCCTTAAATAATAGGCAACTTCTCTAACATATAAGCTGAAACTCGCTTCCAATCGGTGACCCAACAACAGTGACGTCATGACACACTTTGAAATGAACACCCAGTATTGTTTTCGATTTTCAGTGACTACACAGAATGAACCGTAAGTAATGTCATTAATTTCAGGGGGTTATGCTTTGAGATACTTCAAACAAAAACGTGTAATAAAATAATCTAAACTTGTCTAGTGTTTGCTTTCTTTACGAGATAATTTTTTATATGGAATTATTCTATAAGGTGATTTGGAAAAGTCATTGCTTTAAATCCCAGTACGCTCAGTCAGAAAGAGAGCAATGTGTTATGATAATGAATGATTGAAAGGATTTTAGTTTTGTCCCTTAAATGTGCAGAAAGTAAATAGGAACAAAATGTAACTTTCCGTTCTGAAAAGGAATTTTAGAATGTTACATTTGCTCGCAGGAAATTTCTGCACATTTAAAAGAGAAAACTAAAATTCTTTCAATAATTTATTATCATAATACACTGTTCTCTTAAAGGTCCCTCTCTGTGACGTCGTGGTGTAAAGCATCCTGCCTAGGAGCTTCAGGGAAATTTTCAATTTGGATTAGACACCACCATCGTATGTATTACAATGAAAACTATTGTTTCAATTTTCATTGACTACGCAGAATAAACCGTAAGTAATTTCATTCTCCTGTCAGTATTGAATCACCATTAGGTACCCTTTCCGAGATTTCTTCGAATACACCATTTTTCTTACATGTTTTCTATACGTAGCGAAAATTTCATCTCTTTATTCTGTTAGTGGTGTTGCAAATCTCGTTTCCAGTGGAATTCATGAAACATGCAGGTCATTTCTATGTGTATAAAAATAATAATAAATAATAATATTGTTTATTGCCAGAAAAATACTATGCAAAGATATTGTAAATTTATAAAATTATATCACTTCCCTGAACGAGAGTGTCCTCGTGCTCATGAGACATTCGATACATAATAAATTTGCATGCATAAATTACAATAAAATAACATCTAAAAATTAATAAGTACTCATAAAAACTACACACATTCTAAAAATTTCAAACTGTTGGAGGTAAATAGATGAGTGTATTTCTTTATTAATTTGTTGTACCCAGGTCTTTGGTTTTGTGTTTGTGATCGGAAATCTGTGTGATTTTTATGTATAAAATTTAATAATGCATTCATATAATTATGATGTATTTTCAAGATTTTAAATTCTAAAAATAATTTTTCGGTAGGATAATCAATAAGTTTTCTTAGACATATTTTAATTATTCTTCTCGCAATAATCTAGTGGATTAAGGTTAGTTTTATGATTATTCCCTCATCCTAATATTCCATAATGGGTTATATGCTGAAATAAGGCAAGATAAACTCTGCATGTAATACATCCATTGGTAAATAATTTCGTAACTGAACAAAATAATATATCATTCTACGTCTTTTGTTACAAATATAGTTGATTTATTTTTCCCATTTCAGATATTTGTCAATAATGATTCCTAAATATTGGACCTCTGAATATTAGTTTATGATTGGACAATTACGGCAAATTGCAGAACAACGAAAACTGTTAGTTTACCCTACACGAACACTTACATTTACACACTCTCCATAGATACACATCATGCATAGCGTGCCGGCCGAAGTGGTGTGCAACTAGAAAACTGGGTTACAGTTCTCACATCTATCCGTAATATGCGGAACCCGAATTACGTAAAGCGAAGTAGGATACATATATATTTAAGAGAGGTAAAGTCAAGTAGGAAGTCAAAATATTTTAAATGTAAAATTTTTATTTTTACTTTTTGTTTCGAAAGCGTAATACAATAAAATTATAAGTTACTGTGCTGAAAGTATTATTACAATTATAGGGAAACATTTATTTTTATATCTGTTACACAATTTAGAATTAGAGTCTGTTGGGCGGAAGAGAAGGACTACTGGCCTTAGCTCTGCCAGATTAAATATATTACTATTATTATTATTATTATTATTATTATTATTATTATTATTATTATTATACTCTTCGTATTTTATCGATTGACTAATATCCACGATGGAAATTGCATTAAGTGGGAAAACATTTCTAAAATCCATAAACAATGCGGATGAAAATAACAGACTAACAAAATCGGAATAACATTGAGGTCACAGAATAAACATAGTGACCCACATCACAATGGTCTGCCGCCATAACCATTATCTGGTTGTACTTTCTACTCTGCTAATAGCACATTGGACTAACGAAAGAACGGAATGGTTCCCTGATGTGTTTGTACAGCATTAGCAGCCGTTGGGGTGTAGTCCAGATCGAGCATCTTGCCTTGCCTGCTAAATCGTCTGCCCCACTCAATGAGATTGACCCTGAGGCACTTATTAGGATTCAGAATTAGAGCATATGGCTTATAAATGTCATGAAATGTGGAAAATCGGTTGGCCCTTCTCCATTGGCTCTTATAGAGAAGAGAGCTTGGCAGCTGTGTGGACATTTGCTATTGTTAGGGGTTGAAAAGTATAGTCCTCTTAAATATATATATATATCCTACTTCACTTTACGTAATTCGGGTTCCGCATATTACGGATAGATATCAGGACTGTAAGCCATTTTTCTAGTTGCATACCACTTCTGCGGGACACGCTATGCATGATGTGTATCTATGGAGAGCGTGTACAGTAGAACCTTGATTATCCGTCACCCTATTAACCGATTGTCGGATTATCCGACTTTTTTTTCTAGCTCCTATTTTCTTTTTCCTGCAGAAGAAATATGAAGTACTGTAAGTTATGTTTCTACAGAATATTATTACAAGCCTTTACTCTAACCACAAAGTATGTAGTATAAATGCTTCGCCGTCGGCAACAAACATAATTACTTGTAAAATAATCACTATTTACTTCCAAAGAAATTACCCCAAGAATTTCCACAAACCCGTGTACAATTTATTCAGTCCTTATTCCTACTATTCGAGTGGACGTACTGTATAACTTCTATGCAAATGTCTTCCACAGTTGTCAAAGAAAACGTATTGTGTTAATTATCAAAAAAATTACAAATAATTCAGAAGTTTGAGAAAGAAGAAATTGTGGTTAATGCTACTTCAGAGTAGAAAATTGGCGTTACAACTGTAAGCGGATTAAAAAAACAAGGATAAAAAGTACGTAAATCTACAACACGACACTTAAAGTATTCCTATCTTTCTGCAGACAATCATCAAACATCAATCCTTGGCCCTTAAGCATCCGTCGTTGACAACCGAACTTTTAGTGAGGTCCTGATCCACTAAATACCACATTAACACAAGACCACAGACGAAATTACGAAATTGTGTATTTTGCACTTAATTTATAAACATTTTTTATGGTACGGATTATCTGATTTTTTTTATTAACCGTTCAGTCCACCCCCTTCATTACCACGGATAATAGAGGTTCTACTGTATATGTAAGTGTTCGTGTAGGGTAAAGTTGCCTAATTCCGTGATACACCTAATCTCGTGATACATTTTATAAATTGAACGTCAGTCAAAGCTTTGACGCTCGACCATAGCGCCAGACATCTTTCTCGAAAGAGTGCATCCTTTGCCAACGTTCGAGATATCGGTGAACTTTCTAGCAAGCAGTGGCGGTGCGTCAATAAGAGCAGAAGAGCATGTGAACACCTTGTTTCCATTAATGTACGACTAGTTTTATTATTTAATACCGTATTGACGTAGTGGGAATGTATAATATCAGAATCGAGTATTTTAAACTTCCCGCATCTTGCATAAACTTCGTATGTAAACTTGGCAACATCCGTTCACGTACAAGCCGTGCTCTGTTCAAGAAGGTTACAGGAATTTCACGCATGCGCGGGAGAAAATTGTCTTTCGCTGGCCGCTTATGACTCGTCAAGAGCACAAAGCATTAAGAGAACAGTGAATCTATCCTACAGATGTCAGGTGCATCGATGCTATCGTTCACGTGATATATCTCGAGGATGAAATTTAATAGTCTGTATTCTAGTCTGTAGGTGTTAGCATCTCACAGTCGGAACGTTTATGTTGTTGTGTGTACAGTGCTGCTACGAGAGTGTAGTTTGTGAATTACTATACTTCAGTGTCAGCATAATAGCATAGTTTGGCTTTCAAACAAGTGCTGGCTGAATGTTGTGGTGGTATGAATTTAAGTATCTGAATGGTAGTGTGTAATATTTAAGAATAATATTTACTGGCATGTAGGCTATTTATAGTAATCAATCTATGGAATAGGATTACAGTACTGGTATAGGCTATAGTGTATCAGTGTGTTGTGAACCAAAATATATTACTGAACAGACGCTTTTGTAAATAACGGCACTGTTGTATGTATTCATTTTTAACAAACGTGAACAATGAACTCTGTTCAAGTAATTTGGAACAGTAAAGAACTGGATAAACTGGCTTACCAGGAAAAATTGTAAATAAAGAGACCCAGTTTCATTATTATTATTATTATTATTATTATTATTATTATTATTATTATTATTATTATTATTATTATTATATGTTCTTTTGAATTTATATACGGTTTTTTACGATAGTGAAATATTTGAATAATGACATTTTATATTAGCTAAACATACGATTTCAAATTCTCTTCGATTTTGGAACACAAAATTATGAACACATATAATAGTTTATCACGAGCCGCCACTGCTAGCAAGTTACCCAATCCCATGACATTTAGTTAAAAACGCGTCACGGAATTAGGGGTATCACGGAATTAGGCAACTTTACCCTTAGTGTATGGAATGAGTGACATGATGAAGATGAGGAAGGGAGATGGGGAAACCCGGTACCGCCACGTAGCCTACTCCTATCGAATAGCACAAAGGAGGCCCCCAGGATTAACGTCCCCGTCCGACGAACGAATCACCAGCGAATAGGGATTATAAAGAATGGACACTGAGCGAATTTTCCTGTGTTTTGTTTCTCTGTGCGCCAGCGGCTAGTTCCACTTTCAAGCGCTAGAGGTTAGTGTAATCGAGCATACGCTGAGAATAATTGAGAATAGAATTAAGGCACAGGATCCAAACATCGCCTACCTTATTGCATAATCCAGTAACGCTTTGCTTCAAATAAATTCAAGTTAAGCGCTTTTCCTTATTTCTCAGTGACAAACTAGTTGTAACAATAATATTTTATATTTCAGATAGCATAAATTATATTATAAAATAATATAATACATTATAAAATTAAGTATCGAATTCGTTTAATATTTGTATATAATATAATATAGATATATGGCTTTACTTCTCGTAAGAGTTTTGTTTTTCCATTTTCCATTTTCAGCGCTATCAAATCATTACATATTTTAATTGTTGTTGGGGTCAACGTCTCAACTCTCATTATAAAGGAACTCTAGAGTCTAGACATTACAGTTAATGAAGGATTTATTATTTTATGGATCCAATTTATTTTATTTGAGTACATAATGTACCTAGATGTATTAATTATATGTGTTATATTTCCGCTGTGTCGAATGCTAGCTGGTTTGATGTCAGCGCCAACTCTAGGGAGAAAGCAGAATCTGACGCTGTAGCTGGCTTGAAGGTCATTGAAATCGGTCCGGCTACATCAAAGGTACCGACGCGAAGTGTCCATTCTTTGTAATCCCTATTCGCTGGAATCACTGTCAAGTGACATAAGACCTCTCTTAACATGCTCTGCGGAGAGATGTGGGATATATTAACTGGTACATTTGAAATAGGAGACACGCGATACCGTAGTGTTTGAAGATGGACGCAGGGGAAAATGAAGTCGATTACAACATTTTGTGCAATTAATGCAGTTTTCATTGCAGAGAGTTGCAATTTTGCATGCACATTACAAATGGTGTGACCTATATAGGCTACTGAATTATTGTAGGTTATTTTTCAATATATAGAATACTTTAGGCCATGTATTGTGGGTCCCAATCACCACGGCATGGCGCGTCCTCAGGTTGCGGATAGAGGAGACGGCCACCAGATATGGAGGGCAGCTGCGAATATATTGAATAAGCAGTCGTGGACAGCCGATAAGGGGTGGTCCTCCAGCTTGGGGGTTGGGCGAAGGGCTAACAACCCATCAACGTAAAAAACAGCTTGTTACGAATCCCTACAATAAGAAATTAATCTATGAGGATGACGTGAATATGTTAGGAGAAAATACACAAACGATTAGGGAAAACACGGAAATTTTACTTGAAGCAAGTAAAGCGATCTGTTTGGAAGTAAATCCCGAAAAGACAAGTATATGATTATGTCTCGTGACGGGAATATTGTACGAAATGGAAATATAAAAATTGGAAATTTATCTTTCGAAGAGGAGGAAAAATTCAAATATCTTGAAGCAACAGTAACAAATATAAATGACACTCGGGAGGAAATTAAACGCAGAATAAATATGGGAAATGCGTGTTATTATTCGGTTGAGAAGCTCTTATCATCCAGTCTGTTGTCCAAAAATCTGAAAGTTAGAATTTATAAAACAGTTATATTACCGGTTGTTCTGTATGGTTGTGAAACTTGACTCTCACTCTGAGAGAGGAACATAGGTTAAGAGTGTTTGAGAATAAGGTGCTTAGGAAAATATTTGGGGCTAAGCGGGATGAAGTTACAGGAGAATGGAGAAAGTTACACAACACAGAACTGCACGCATTGTATTCTTCAGCTGACATAATTAGGAACATTAAATCCAGACGTTTGAGATGGGCAGGGCATGTATCACATATGGGCGAATCCAGAAATGCATATAGAGTGTTAGTTGGGAGACCGGAGGGAAAAATACCTTTAGGGAGGCCGAGACGTAGATGGGAGGATAATATTAAAATGGATTTGAGGGAGGTGGGGTATGATGATAGAGACTGGATTAATCTTGCACAGGATAGAGACCGCTGGCGGGCTTATGTGAGGGCGGCAATGAACCTTCGGGTTCCTTAAAAGCCAATTGTAGGAATTATTTCATATGTAATAGACTACACTTAATAACTCAGGTACATTTTTCTCTAAAGTATTTAAGGTGAAAACTTGAAATTTCTTTTATAGAAATTCCTCTCAAATACTTATGTAAATTGTTGAATTATTTCATTCACCTATTTTAAAAATTATTTTTATATTAAGAATTAACACTTAAAGCGATGATAATAACAGATAAAAAAATTACTTCTAGGCAAGCTATTCAGGTATCCTTGTATCACTTTGTTCATCTTGTCTACATTAATATGTGTGCAGAATTTCATGACTGTAATTCCAGTAGTTTTGCAGAAAAATGTAACTAAATATGGAAAATTTAAAGTTTCTGTAAAATGGCTTAAAGTCTGCTATGGTTTGTATTTACAATCTTACTTGTATATTTTCTGAAATAGGAGCCTCGACGACACCTATAGTTAGCATCATTTTCTTCTTCTTCTGGCCTCCTCTTTTCTGCACTTTTCATCTTTACAGCTACTTAAGATTTTGCCACAAGTATGCTGTCAATGTTTTATCAGGACTCGAAAATATGGCGTGGCAGTCGTTACTACTAAATTTTAATTTTGGACCTTAAACTTTATTAAATAGGTCTGATACTATCTAATAATTACAAAATAAAAGAAATGTATGTATGTATATATATATATATATATATATATATATATATATATATATACAGAGTGTTTCAAAAATACGGGGCATAATTTCAGGTATGTATTTCCCACATGTAGACAATCAAAATAGTTCATTACAACATGTGTCCGGAAATGCTTCATTTCCGAGTTATGGTCTTCACAACATTGAAATTCACCGGAACGTTTTTCTTTCCGCAGATCGTTGTCATTACAGAAGATGTTCAAAATGTCCACCTCCTGCTTGAATACAGACCTCACATCGATGTCTCATTGACCTGCGAACACGATCCCAAACTCCAGGAGTATTGCGTATGTCCTCAGAACATGCCACAATTCGATTCCGAAGAGATTCCAACAGTCTCCAGACAGTCGTATGAGGAACATTGACTTGCAACGTTACCCTTCGTGTGCTGATAGGAGTCATATTCACAGCCTCCAGAATCTCCTCCTATACTTCTGGAGTTGTAGATCTTGGTCGTCCCCTTCCCAAACCAGGAGAGTTAAATTTTCCATACTCGCACAGACGGTAATGGAGACGTACAAATGTCTTCCGATCTGGACATTGTCGCTGTGGGTACCTCTCGTGGTACAAACGACGAGCCAGCGCAGCATTGCCGTCCGCCTTACCGTACATGAAGTGTATCTCTGCCAGCTCTTGATTTGAATACATGTCGCACAGTCTAACGCCTACACAACACTGAATGTAACCTTCGTCTCGGAATGAACTGTCAGAGTGCCCTCTTAATGTCTGCTTTGACGGCAACGACATCACTTCCCTGAAGATGGCTGCAGAGATAGCAGTCGAAAGCTTGGAGCATTCCAAAATCTTAACTCGGCTGATATCCCGCGAAAACATATTAGCGAACCAACGCCGAGAAAGCCTCAAATCATACATATTTTATGATTGTTTTAAAAACACTTGGTTCCTATGCCCCACTCTGTATAATGTCAAATTTTCACTTGGATTCCCTGGAACTAAAATGCTATCCTTCATAGATAAAATCCTGCTAACTGTTCTTCACAAAGTTGTGCACTACTTGAGTGTAACATATAACTGACTCAAGTTTGGAGATCCTTTAAGAACAGTTATAAAAATTGAACTTCTTAAGAGCTTATTCATGAAGTTGTAAAGAAATTTCTATGCCAATTACGTTATAAATTGAAACTTCAGCAGCGTTTCTTTTTTGGTTGAAGTTACCGTTATCACTTCTTTATGATAGCAACTCTTTAAGTGGTTTTGGAACGTTTCCCTGTTTTATTGTGTTCTCCCCCTCTTCACGTCGTTTTCCCTGAGGTTTGCCAGAAAAAATAATAATCGCAAGTCGATATCGCTATATCGCTTGGAACGGTTTCCTGGATCATCTCCTCTCACTTGGAGAATTTTATTATTTTTTTCTCGTATTTTATTACATTTGTTATTTTATGGTCTCCGTTTCTCATCAGCTCGATTCTCATACTGTGAGCCATATTTTTATTCCTCTCTAACTCTTTCCCATTCTTCTTGATTCCAAAATAAAATGAAACACGGACTGAAAATGACATAAATACGAGTTGATCGTACTTCAAAACAGCGAATAGATTGGGATAGGCTATATACTGTATATATAGGAGAACGGGAGATGCTGAGCTATAAACCATGGCTCTGTTTAAAAACAAATAGGTACTTTAAAATTGCACTTCCTCTTTTCTACAGCCGTTGGCATTGTATGAAGGTAATAATCTGAATTTGTTCTGTGGCTGCCCTGGGGCGTGGTTTTGACTCACGCTTCGGGTGACAGTTTGGTTGATACTTTTCCAATAATTGACCCAATTTTAGAGCGAATTTATGCTATTTTCGTGGGAAATGCTCGGGTCTCGTCTCATCAAAATATTCTCTATCACAAATTCAATTCATGGTATATAGCCGAGCATTTCTAAGTATTTATTTTTATGTTTATTTATTTATTTACTTATTATGTACTTATTTATTTATATATTTACTTATTTAATTTTTATTTATTTATTTATTTATTCAATCATTCCTTTATTTAATTATTTATTTATGTATTTATTTATTTATGTATTTACTTCTTTATTTATTTACTTACTTACCTATCTACCTATCTACCTACTTACCTACTTACCTACCTACTTATTTATTTTTTATTTACTTATTTATTTACTTACCTATTTACTTACTTATTTACTTACATATTTACTTACTTATTTACTTATTTATTTATTTAGTTAGTTATTTATGTATTTACGTATTTATTTATTTATGTATTTACTTATTTATTTATTTATTTTCTTACCTACCTACCTCCTTACCTATCTACCTACCTACTTACCTACTTACTTATTTATTTATTTATTTACTTACTTAGTTACTTACTTATTTACTTATTTATTTATTTATTTACTTACTTATATACTTAATTATTTTGTTATTTACTCATTTATTTATTTACTTATTTATTTATTTACTTACTTATTTATTTATTATTTACTTATTTATATATATATTTTTTTTATTTACTTACTTATTTATTTATTTATTTACTTACTTACTTACTTATTTATTTACTTATTTACTTATTTATTTATTTACTTACTTATTTACTTATTTATTTATTTACTTATTTCTTTATTTACTTACTTATTTATTTATTATTTACTTATTTATTTACTTAGTTACTTATTTATTTATTATTTACTTATTTACTTATTTATTTATTTATTTATTTATTTATTTATTTATTTATTTATTTATTTATTTATTTATTTATTTATTTATTTATTTATTTATTTATTTATTTATTTATTTGACTTAAGACCTTCTGGGCTTCTCTTCCAAAACTAAACTACTACAAACAATATAAGATATAAAAAACAGAAAGAGGTACAATAAAATGATTTTACAAAAAAGTACTGGCATAGAAAGATTCAAGTAGGTAGAGCGTTTAACAAGAAATATGCTGTATACTAAGAAGCAATTAATATTATTCTGTAATTAGATATCATAATCAGTGTAGTTATTACAACCACCCACGTAGCTCAGTCGGCAGAGACGCTTGCCTACTGATCCGGAGCTGCGCTCGGGCGTGTGTTCAATTACTGTTTGGGCTGATTACCTGGTTGGGTTTTTACCGAGGTTTTCCCCAACCGTAAGGCGAATGTCAGGTAATCTATGGCTAATCCTGGGCCTCATCCCGCAAAATACCATCTCGCAATCATCAATTCTATCCACGCTAAATAATCTAGTAATTGATACAGCGTCATTAAATTACCAACTAAAAATCCACCATTTCTTCCAAGGCATCCTTTAGTAGACAGTTTATTCTTAGGTAGTGACCTAGCCAATTTCTTTTTCTCTTCCTGGTTTTCGTTCCCGGTTTAACTACTTATCCTCCAATCACAATCTAAACACCAGGTCACAGGAGAGCCAAATCCTAGAAATTCCTGCCCATAGAACTTCCCACTATTCATCCTCCTTTACTGCCTCAGTCCCCCGTGAATGGAATTCTTTACCTCAGAAAATTAGGGGCTGCCAGACAATAACCACTTTCAAGGAAAGGCTAAACGATTTCTTACGGGCCCAGTCAAATTGAAGTTATAATAATGTGATCGAATTTAATAATTTAATTTAATTTAGGTATGACTACCATTACTATTATTATTATTATTATTATTATTATTATTATTATTATTACATAATTATTTTATTGGTGTTGTGAAGATGAAAAGAATTGTCATTGTATTATATTATGCATTATATTGTCTTGTATTGTAGTATTGTATTGCTTTGAATTGTATTGTATTGTATTAATTATGTTATATTCATAGCATTGTAGTAATTTTCTATCATACTGGTTGAGTGGAAGAGAAGGCCGAATGGCCTTAACTGTGCCAGTTAAAATAAACCATTATTTTCAGCATTAATCTTTCTTCATCCACTATTTTTATCACAGCCACATTTCTTATTCTGTCAATCCAGTTCATACGCTCCATTCTCCTCCGTAACTACATTTAAAATGAGATTAGTCGTTTCTTTTCAGTTCGTCGCAATGTCCATGTTTCTGCCCTCATACAATGCCACACTGCACATAAAGAACTTCACAGTCTTCCTTACTTCTTCTTCAAATGGTCCGCAGAAGATATATATATATATTTAAGCTTCCTTTGAAAGTGGTCGGTTTGTGCATTTAAATACGTTATTCAAATATCTTTCATATTGTTAGATTGGCTTCGAACTGTGGATGCTTGGTTCTAGGAGAAAACACGATATCCATAGTACTTGTAAAGCTGACTAGTTTAACTGACATTTCGGGAAATTAATCATAAATTTGTTATAAATTTGTTATAATACGGCATATTAAGCTTTTGCGATAGAGAAAAGTTCATGGTCTTTCCAATCCGATTAGTGTGGATCTTGCACATAAATCTTTATCAAAATCAATTCTCGAGGGGCGTTATTATGCAGTGGATAGGCAAGCGGAAGGCATAACGTTAATGCAAGGCGTTTCAGCGTTTCTTGCTTCTGGAGGGAAGTCGGTGTCAGCCTTCGAACCGTAGACATCCAGAATACAAAATTTAAACACGCTACTTCGCAAGACAAGAAAGAGAAGAGAGAAGAAGACCCTCAACTCAGCTGGTTGAATCACGCAAACGCTTCTCAACTGTTGACTCGAAGAGAATGGAATAAGAGAGAAAACACTTCTATCTTTTTCAACAAAATGAAGACTGGCGCTATCTAAATGGCCGACCGCAAAAGTAGCGATGAGTAGGTTATAAATAGCGGAGGCTTAGCGCATGCGTGCCAAATTCTCAGCCTAGTTAAATAATTACAACAGCTATCCAAGTCCTTCCATGCATACTTAATTACTATAATTAGTTTCTGAATTGTTCCCAAGATGGAGAAGATGCCATAAATTTGCGGTTGTGCTGTTATATAAAAATAAAACAGTGGTGTGCGTAAGGCTTCTAGTGGCATACAGGCTATCTGTTAATGGCTTCTATAAAGTGAAGTGCTAGCTGTTTGGAGGCTTCCGTGTTCTATGATACATATGCTCTTACCTGTTACCATGGCAGCCATTTGCCACTTGCAAACACTTGAAGTATTACATGACGCTTAAACCGACCTCGCTCAGGCTGGCTTCAGGTTAGAGACAATTATAATGAACTAGCCGTACCCGTGCACTCCGCTGCACCAGTTAGAAATAAATATAAAGTAATTATATAATTAAAATAGGACATTTGATCCAGGGAACATTCGTGTTTGATAGAAGGATAAATCGTTTAATATGTTACTTAATTCAAATTACATCCAAATAATTAAAATGCGATCATTTTGGTCCAGAGACACTCATTTGGTGCAATGACAATTCCTTTAACATGTTTCTTAATTTTTATTACATGCAGCCATAGTTTAATGAATATTGACATCATTTAGATTTAGTGTGTATATTTTATTTTACTTGTTATAGGTTTCCATTGAATTATGGTAATAACTTAATTTTAACCCTTGTTTTCTATGTATTCAGTAAATGGCACTTGGCTCACTATGGTTCTGAACCCTTCAAATAACTTAAATTATATTATTTTTAATTTTTAATATTTTTTCTTCCTGTAACCACTACAGGTTGCCATCGACAAAGAGTACCATGATACAATAGAGTAAATGCCTTGGGGCTTAGTGATAAATTGTTGTTAGAGTGAAAAATAAACAATTTGAATTATAATGAAAAAAATATTACAAATATATTATATTATATTACATTATATTATATCAGAAGTTACTGTAATAACATTATAGCATTATGTCCATCTAGAGAAACTACACTTTCCAATGGTGAAATAATAATTAATTATACAAATCGATTAATTTAGCTTCAGATATTACTTCATACAAACACAGAAACATTCTCTGTAGGCTATCTTTCATAGCTTTCGATTGTTGCTGTCCAAGACCCCTTATAGACGAAGTAATATATTTTTTAATTCATTACACGGCCTTAGATGACAGTTATTTTAATTTTAAAACTCATTTATCTCATTAAATATTAGTCCTATCAATATTTTTCAAGAAATAAAACTCATCGCCAATTATTTTTAAAGAAACTATTGTTATGTAACTTTTTCACAAAAATCAATAATAAGCGAGTTATTTCGATTTGTTTAATTCAGACCCCCTTATAACGCCCCTTTTAAATAATGTGTTTTGAATGTCATATAGCCTAAAATCTAAACTTAATTTATATTCCAATTTTCATCGAAATCCGTTCAGCCATTATCGCGTGAAAAGGTAACAAACATACATACAGACAGACAGACATACAAACAAAAATTTCAAAAAAAGCTATTTTCGGTTTCAGGGTGGTTAATTATATATGTTAGGACCAATTATTTTTGGAAAATCGAAAATTACCAGAAAAATTTCGGCTATAGATTTATTATTAGTATAGATTTAGTTTTACTCAAAACATAAAAGTAGGGGTCCCTCAGGGCACTGATCTTGGTCCAATTTTATTCTTGATTTATATAAATGACTTGTTATTAACTGATTTAAGCAAATACAATGGGGTTATATATTCATATGCGGAAGATACCGTGATTTGTTTTGGTGAAAAATCTTAGAAAGGCAGTTATATTAATGCGAATAATGGATTACAGGTAATTAAAGACTGGTTTGATTTAAACGCTCTTTCCTTAAACACATCCAAAACAACTGTTGTGCCGTTTTCACTAAGGTCCAGTGATCTTAAATCTCCTCAATCTTCTTTTACGCTCAAAATTCATCATTCTGATTGTTCTTCTCAAAATTGTGAATGTCATATATTAACCGAATCCTCAGAAGTTAAGTATTTAGGCATTACAATCGACCAACGCTTACGATGGAATAGACATATTACATGTTTATGCAATAGATTAAGTAAAACAATTTATATCTTTGTTATACTTCAGTCATATTTACCAGTTAATATTTTACGTCTCATTTATTTAGCTTTAGTTCAATCCATTCTCCAATATGGAATTTTAGGATGGGGAAATGCTTGCAATTCTAATCTCACTCCATTAATACTTATTCAGAAAAGAATAATTGAAATATGCCTTAATAAACTAATTGAATGCTCATCCGAGCTTTTGTGCACTGATTTTAATGTTTTGAAAATTAAACAGATTTAATATATTGCCTTATTAATCTTCATACATAAAAATCGTAATAAATTCAAATTGTATCATCATAAATATGGAACTAAAAGATCCGATTTTAAACGATTAGAGGAACCAAAGTGTTTCACAAGCACAGCTCTTAATCATGGTACCTACTTTGGTCCAAAGTTGTATAATAAAATAATTGAAAAATACTCAAATTTGAAAAATTTTGGTTTCAGAAATTTCAAAAATAGCATTAGGAATATAAATGTTAAAGAATATATGTTGCTTGAATATGTGTATGTATTTGTATGATTTAAATTGTTAAAATTGAAATTGTTTTTTTAAAGTTAATTTATTCTTATAATTTTTTTTCTTGACCCACTTTGTGTCAAATAATTATCTTTGTTTATGTTGAGTATGTGTTTAGATAACTCCCTGAGCACGAGTTTTTACTCCTTCAGGGAAGAATTAAGACTGTATTTTGTACATGTTATTTTACTAACAATAAACAATAAACAATTACACTGACAGACAATGTGTGTCCCACATACCCTTCTGTGTGCTGGGCATTTGGAGTTCGATACCAAGAATCAACATTGCCTTATGTAACTGAATGGCTTTAAGTAGAAAAAAAAGCAAGCTCGATATTATGAGTGAGAAAATTGTTAATTTTTTTTAAACCAATGCCACTAGGTTGTCATTTCACATTTCTGGTCTCTCCTGGCAATTTCTTATTTGTAACCCATTTCTACAGTTGGGGCGCTTGGAAGATGGAGTTACGCTACCCCGATGATATTATTATAGGATGATTATGAAGTGCCAGGAGAGGGCTTAAACCTAAGCCTAACCTAATTTCCAGACCATGGACGAACACAGGAACATTCAGCTTTAAGGAAAAATTCCTGTGTTCTAACTGGCAATAGAATTCGGGACCTCATGAACTGTAGTCAGAAGCTCTGACCATTAGCCCATGAGGCTGGTCATTGTTAAAATGTGATTTGAAAAAAATATATGCAATAAGTTAATTCAACTGCAATTTTATCGTCATTCATGGTTTTCTGCCCAACGGCAGGTCTTTCACAGCATTCTGCAATCTTTCCTATTTATCGCCTTCCTCTTTGTCTCCGCATTGTCGAGCAGACGTGCTGAAGGGTCGTTCCTAGCCAGTCAATACTGCTACTTCTACTACTACTACTACTGCTTCTAATACTACTACTATTGCTACTGCTACTGTTTCTACTACTACTACTACTACTACTACTACTGTTACTCTTTCTATTACTACTGCTACTTCTACTACTGCTACTGCTACTGCTGCTGCTTTCTACTACTACTACTACTACCTACTATTACCGCTGCTTCTACTACTGCTAATACTACTACTACTATTACTCCTGCTTTCTAATACTACTACTACTGCTGCTGCTTCTACTACTGCTACTTCTGCTGCTACTACTACTACCACCACCGCTACTACTACTACTACTATTGCTACTGCTAGTGTTACTGCTACTGCTACTACTACTTCTACTGCTACTTCTACCACTGCTACTGCTACTACTACTTCTACTGCTACTGCTACTTCTACCACTGCTACTACTACTACTACGTCTAGGTCTACTACTACTGCTACTACTTCAGCAGCTACTGCTACTACTTCTACGACTACTACTAATATTACTTCTACTGTCACTACTACTGCTATTACTATCACTACTACTACTGCTACTATTACTACTATTGATACTGCTTCTACTACTACTGCTATTACTAATACTACTGCTACTGCTACTGCTACTATTGTTACTACTACTACTACTACTTCTACTGTCACTACTACTACTGTTACTGCTTCTGCTACTACTACTACTGCTCTTGTTTCTACTACTACTACTACTACTCCTATTCCTCTGTTACTACCACTACTACTACTACACTACTGCTACTGCTAATACTACTACTATTACTACTACTACTGTTACTGCTTCTGCTACTGCTACTACTGCTACTATTACTACTACTACTACTCCTACTCCTACTGTTACTGCCACTACTACTATTGATACTGCTTCTACTACTACTGCCATTACTAATACTACTGCTACTGCTACTGCTACTATTGTTACTACTACTACTACTTCTACTGTCACTACTACTACTGTTACTGCTTCTGCTACTACTACTGCTATTGTTTCTACTACTACTACTACTCCTATTCCTCTGTTACTGCCACTACTACTACACTACTGCTACTGCTAATACTACTACTGTTACTACTACTACTGTTACTGCTTCTGCTACTACTACTGCTATTGTTTCTACTACTACTACTACTACTACTACTACTGCTGCTGCTATTACTACTACTACTACTCCTACTCCTACTGCAACTACTACTACTACTGCTGCTGCTGCTACTACTACTACTACTACTACTACTATTACTACTACTGTTACTGCTTCTGCTACTACTGCTACTATTACTACTACTACTACTCCTACTCCTACTGTTACTGCCACTACTACTACTGCTACTACTACTATTACTACTACTACTGTTACTGCTTCTGCTACTACTACTACTGCTACTATTACTACTACTACTACTCCTACTCCTACTGCCACTACTACTACTACTGCTACTGCTGCTGCTACTACTACTATTACTACTACTACTACTGTTACTGCTGCTACTGCTACTACTGCTATTATTACTACTACTACTCCTACTGTTACTGCCACTACTACTACTACTAATACTGCTACTACTCATACTACTCCTACTCCTACTCCTACTGTTACTGTTACAGCTACTACTACTACTGCTACTATTATTGCTACTACTTCTGCTACTACTATTACTGCTATACTATTGCTACTGCTTCTACTTCTACTATTACTACTGTTATTACTATTACTACTGCTACTACTGCTGCTACTACTACTACTACTACTACTACTACTAATTTTCTTTAGTGTATGTCGTGTATCTAGGTATTATAGATAAAGCTAAAACTAGAAATTTAAATATGTGAATAATTTTTCTTCTTACTTTCAGGTAAGATATCAAGACATCCCTTCTATTGAAGTTGTAAACAGGATATAACCTTCAGAAAAGTAAGTACTAACACACATCTGTTAACATGGCTTCATATATTTCGTTTATCTATCCATCTATCCACTTAATATTCAATCTATCAATCCATCTTATCCATCAAATCCAGTCACCACATTTAAAGCCAACCTATTTAGTCTAATAGATCTACATACCCAACCGTCCATACAGCGACCGAACTAACAACGTATCTATCCATTCATTCATACATTCACTCACCCACCCACCTAACAGAACAATAAATTAATATAATTTTATTGGGTTTGTATAAATTATCATTAATAAATATAGCCTAAATTTTAGACAAATTTTGTTTTCATATTTCAATTTGACAAACGTTTTTGACTAGAAAATAGTCATATTCAGTTCTTTATGATATCATTTATGAATAGATTATAACCAATAATTGTGTTAATGAATGAAAATATTGTACCTTTTATTCAAAACAAGAATGTAACTTTATTGTTACGACAATAATCAATTTCTATAATTGAATGTAAACACTCCCGTCAACAATGTGATTTCCACTCCACACAGTAACACAGTGTTCGTTATTGCACTCCACAGACGACAATGACCATTTACTTTGATTATTGAGAACAACAATGTACTGATAATTTTAACTAATGTTCTCAAAGCACTATTTACAAATCAGAACTATCAGTTCTCAGTTCACAGTTCGTTTGCCTTGGCTAGCTCAGTCACTCGAGTTCACAGTATCTCGAACCCCAGACCTTCAGAGGCAATCCACTGAACTTCGAACTCAGGTCCCCAACTGCGGTCCACTGCACTCAAACTCAGGACTTCCGGCTCCCACAGTTACGGACACAACTCAAGTCGAACTCCTGTCTCGAAGCTGGCTTCACTGCTACACAAGACTGGCTGACTTGCTGTCCAACGATTACAACAACAACAAATGCTCAAGTTCACTCGCGTGTTGTATTTATAACTATACCATAGTTTCTGGAGAGTTCGCGATCAGTCGACAGATACCTAGAAGATGACGCCTATCCAGACTTCTCTGGATTTCTCCGCTCAGTCACCAGCTGCTTACTTCCCATTCTCTCCCGCGGCCCAGCATGCCGCCGTTTCTCCTCTCCTCTCCACGCCGCGCGCCGCCCCCCCCCCAGTGCTCCGTGGAGCCCGAGTCTACTCCCGCGCGACTCTTGCGGGACGCGTGTTCGAGTCTCGATGTGGCTGTCACAATATATAAACTTCGGGAAGACTAATTTTATAGTCGAAAACATCTGTCGAATTGAAAGATAAAACAATATCTGTCTAATATTAGGCCAGTGGTATTCAATCTTTTTTGGTAGCGTACCTCACAAATACATTCTTTTTTACCTGCTTATCTCCATTACATTGAAATTATATAAGAAATAAGTAAACATTGTGATTGATACGTATTGTATGCAAAATAAATTATTATTATTATTATTATTATTATTATTATTATTATTATTATTATTATTATTATTATTATTATTATTATTATTATTATTAGTAACATACAGTAGTTATTGAAGCAGTAGTAATTGTGATGAATCAAGTGAAATATTATTGAAGAAAGGAAAAACAAGAGTTGATATTGCAAAATACAATATGTAAACTTCAATAATTATCAATAAGCAGACCAACCATAAAATCAATATGTAAGCATTTGTACATAGCTACATTATCAGTGAGATGCGTACCACTTCAGACAATCCCATGTACCTCTGGGGATAAGCGTAGGCCTATCATAGATTGAATACCACTGATTTAGGCTATATTTGTGAATGATAAGTTACAGAGTGACTCGATATAAAGATTTTACTGGCTCAGCTTCATAACTTATAGGTAAATAAAACGTGTCAATACTTACAACTTACTTACAGTACAAATGCCTTTAAGGAACCCGCAAGTTTATTGCCGCCCTCACATAAGCCTGCCATCGGTCCCTATCCTGTGCAAGATTAATCCAGTTTCTACCATCATATCCTACCTCTCTCAAATCCATTTTAATATTATCCTCCCATCTACGTCTCGGCATTCCCTAAGTTCTTTTTCCCTCCGGTCTCCCATCTTATTGTATGGATTCGTAACAAGCTGTTTTTTTACGGTGATGGATTGTTAGCCTTTCGTACAACCCCCAAGCTGGAGGACCACCCCTCATCGGCTGCCCGTGACTGCTTATTCAATATATTCGCAGATACCCTCCATATCTGGAGGCCGTCTCCTCTATCCGCAACCTGAGGACGCGCCATGCCGTGGTGATAGGGACCCACAATACATGGAAAAAATGACAATAAAGATAATAAATTGAGTAGCTTAATATCAAAGACGGACATCTGACCTCTATCGAAATTTAGATAGCTGTGGTTTTTATATAATTTTTCATGCTCTTTCCAGTTATAGTGAAACCATATGCAAACTCTAACACTATATTTATAAAATACATTGTGTTAAATATTACAAAGAAAATTGTGAATTAAAAAATTGCCTTCTAGATCAAAACTATGGAGACGACAGATGTCCGTCTTTGATATATTAAACTACTCAATTAATAACTTATAAATCTGCAGTGCTTGGAAAAAGTGACATAAGTCAGTTTTCACAAACCTTTTCTTGATAATTTATTGACAACTTATGGAACATCTGCTCGCTTGGAAAAAAATACATAAGTATTTCTCCCATTACAATAATTCATACAGAAAAAAAATCAAATCGACATAAACGAGTGTAAGTGGTCAATAAATTATCAGAAATGGTTTGTGGAAACTGACTTATGTCACTTTTTCCAAGCACTGCAGAAATTATACATACTATAATAGTCTAACGCATATGAAAATTAATGAAATTGGGGGAGGGGAATTTTATTTCCATCTCTTCCAATGTAGAGTAGGCATAATTATTGAGAGCTGCTGATATTCGGAGATTTTGTGTAAATTCTGGTGACCGTTAGAAACGTGCTGCCTGCCCTATATGGTGCTATAAAGCCACCTTTAGCGATTTATATTCACCTCACCTGTATCCTAACAGTCTTACTAATAAACCGTGTATAGTTTTTATACGAGACTTATGAAGAGTTGAGACAGAAAACGTTACTAATAAACGGTGAATAAGCTACGGACGTATAAACAAGCTGTAACTATACAATGAGAATTGCTTTGCAGTAGTTATATACACGAAACCCCTTGTTTAAGCGTTGTATATAGGGAAAAAATGGCCGCCCCTCTAACAGCTGTTCGTATCGACTGTCATTTTATGATGATGGTTACCTTGTAACCACAGAAGAACAAACCAAAGATCATAGAATTATTAGAATAATATTGCTGTAGCTTGTACTCTTTGACCAAAATGTAGTGTGGTAATCGATTAGAGCCAGTTGTACTATCGATATTTAACATGCCACACTAGAGCGCTCTGACGGATGCAATAGAGAACCTCAGATATTCTATTACCTTTCGTAACGAAGCTATGACGTAGCTGTGTAACAGTCATACTGTTATACACGACGTATGTAGTGATTATTAGTAACGAATTTACACACGACTTATAAACGAGCTACTCATTGTATAAGTATAAGACAGTTAAACGTCTGTATATAGAGTTTTTATTAGTAAGACCGTAGGTCTTTAAATGCACAAACAAGTTAAAATTATCTACCTACAGAAGAATATTCTTCTGTTTCCTTCTTACACATTCTCTCTCTTTTTATCGCACTCTCTTGACACTTGAATTCTAGCTGATGTCACGTTCATGGTGAATGAATTCTTCACTTGAAATGTACCAAGTTAAATAATAACAAACTATCAAACATGCTACCATTTATCATCAGTTAAGTGACAAATACAGCTGTTACGTCGTTGTAAAATAGTGTAATAAATGCTAATCTTTGACTTACACGTGACTGGAACCGCGTTTAAAATATGTGGCTGTAAATCGGATTGTTGGCTGCATTTTCAATTATTGCCGCTGCTACTGTAGAATTCGGAATTTTTAATCCATAAAACACTTCTGTGCTGCGAGTGGGAGACCGGCAATAGGATTAGCTAGTGGATTCTCTAACTTTTGAAAGCCGACAACTTTGATAATAAAAGTCGGGGAAAAAATCGTAATATAAATGAATGTATAACAAAATGATATTATTACGAACGGTGCATGGAAGTAAGTGAAGTGGGGAAAAATTGTAACAAATATTTTAGCAAAAATGTAGCATTTTTATGGGGTTTTATTGAGAGATAAGGGCGGTGCAGTCATTTAAATACAAAGCATTGGAACTTCATGTTTGGATAGAAAAGGTAATTTTTTCAGATACTGTTTTACACGTGTGTTTATGGAGGGGGAGGTAACTCGTAGAAACGCTAGGATAATCCTAACATGTTAACGAATTATTTCCAGGGTATATTTGACGAGAATAAGTGTAAAGCAAATAGAATATGGGTACGGTTATGGAGCTGTATTGTTTCGTGTAGACAAAGAGTGCAATGAAAGGAGAGCTCTGTATTCGCATTGTAAGCTTTGCCGACGTGGATGAATATATATATTTATTTTTGTCTAGCGTGATGTCATTGGTGTTTGTATCATTATATTGTTCGAATTCGCACAATGTAATCCGAAAGTTCAAGAATAATCCCCCACATACATCACAATGTAACATTCGCATTATAGGTTGCAAATAATAAAATTTAGAGATAAAATCTTAATTTGTAGTGAAAAGTTTTTGCAAGCTGAAATAATTCCATTGCGAATTTGTTAGAGTTGTGAATGGATATAATGAAATCTGAGGAAAATATAAATGATTATCTATTGGCTGAAAGCCATGAATTCTAATAAAATATTTTATATTATTTTTATGAGAGATTAATGCTCGTAATCGTAAAAATAAATGACTATCGAAAATCAAAAGAGTTGTATAAATTTATTGTGAATCTATCGAAGTTCTGGTACTTTTCTGATAAGTTAATTGAATTGAGTCTGACGAATATTTCTTCGGAATATGTATGGTAAGACTTTCCTGTGTTAAATTTCAACGTACCTCGTTTAGCCTACATGTTTCGACCTATTTATGGGTCATCTTCAGAACTGGTCGTTGTTGGTCTTGGCACCACTTGTTCTGTTTCCTGTGAGGGTGTGTTAGTGTGGTATAGTGTAGAGTCAAAGAGTGTGTGTGTTTTGAAGTTGAGTGGCGCCAAGACCAACAACGACCAGTTCTGAAGATGACCCATAAATAGGTCGAAACATGTAAACGAGATACGTTGAAAATTAACACAGGGAAGTCTTACCATACATATTGCGAAGTGATACAGTGTTAAAAGTTGTGTAATCAAGATGTAGAATATTTCTTGTCATAGTAATTATTTTCAGACGCAAGGTCCAGAAAAAATTATCTCACAACAAGAAACATAAGTTTAAATCGAAATGTAATTATCACGGACAGTTATCACCACAAATTTAATACTAAAGTTAAGGCAGATAAATTCCAGTTTGACTCTAAACAAGTAGTTTATCATATTACCTGCATAATTCTGCACTGAAATATACCTTAATCCCATATTTCATAATTTGGAGAAAGTGTAGTTTGATTCTAGGCGACTCAAATACAATATTCATGCATCCTTGGCATAAGATACGCCATAAGAATAATATCAAATGATACAAATGTAATATTTATGCATCCTTGGCATAAGACATGTCATAAGTATAATTATCTAGCAAGTTCTTAAAAGTTTTTCTAAAAACATAATGTATGTATGTATGTATGTATGTATGTATGTATGTATGTATGTACGTACGTATGTATGTATGTATGTGTATGTGTGTATATGTGTATTTATTCACACTGCAAATGGGTATATATCCGGTGACAGTGGTAACTAATTACACTCAATAATGACAATAAATAATAAACACAACTAATAAAAACATTAATAATAATAATAATAATAATAATAATAATAATAATAATAATAATAATAATAATGAGCATCCTAAATTAAATGAAGCACGATCACTTAAAATAACATTTAAAGTAAATCTAATTTGTATCTTAACCCTAAGTTCGAACTAAGACCCACGAGTATGATAGGTTCATACCTGCACAAGTACCATTCGGCACTACTCTTATTTCGCTGACAACTCACTCACTGCACTGATTCTATCCTGATTTCACTATCACTTCAAAATCATTTCACTATTCAGATACTTTGTATAGCCACTATGAACTATAGAACTTCACTGACACAAACACACTTCACTTACACAATAGACTTCACTGACACTACACACTTCACACTTCACTGACACAACACACTTTCTCACTGATACAACTAATGATATATATATATATATATATATATATATATATAGGCTATACTAATACAAGAAAAGACACTAGACAAGAAGTGGCAAGCGCATTATGGAAACAGAAGATATGATTTTTTAAGAAAGCTGCTGGGTACCCCCGGAGTGTTTCAAAAGGGGTATGCATTCCTCTGACAACGTATGTAAAAATGCTGACATATTTATTTTATTACACTTGTTGATAATATTATTCCAGTTTACATATTTTCTTTTACAATATCAACTTTTCTTTATCTTTTTTTAACAACATTTTAAAATATTCATTACTATCTTAAGTATTATTATTTCAACAACATTAACTACTGTATAATAATAGTAATAATAATAATAATAATAATAATAATAATAATAATAATAATAATAATAATAATAATAATAATATACAAACACAAAACCAAAGGCACGGATACAATATATTTATTTTAACACTGGTGTTTAAAGAGCACTGTTTTCAAACATAGTACTAATATCGGCATAGAATTTATAACAAATTAATAGAGAAATACCCACATCTATTTACCTCAACAGTTTAACATTTAAAAATGTATTTAATATGTGTTATGAGTAATTATTAATTTATAGATTTTTTGTTACTGTAAGTTATGCATGTAAATTTATTATGTATCGAATCTTCCTCTGAACACAAGAACACTCTGAATAATTTCAAGGCAAAAATTGTTCCGGGCCGGGTATCGATCCCGGGACCTCTGGTTGAACGTACCAGCGCTCTTACCAACTGAGCTACCCGGGAACTCCACCCGACACCGTCTCACTTTTTCCCTTCATATCCACACAACTCACGTGGGCTGACGAAACGCCAGAGACCCACATCGAGTGCACACAATATCTGTGTGACTTGGAATTGTGGTCACACAGAGATTGTGTGCACTCGATGTGGGTCTCTGGCATTTCGTCAGCCCACGTGAGTTGTGTGGATATAAAGGGAAAAGTTGAGACTGTTTCGGGTGGAGTTCCCGGATAGCTCAGTTGGTAAGAGCACTGGTACGTTCAATCAGAGGTCCCGGGATCGATACCCGGCCCCGGAACAATTTTCCCTTAAAATTATTCAAATCTGCTTTACAGGACACTTTACCTGAAAGACTAGATTTGCACAAGAATACTCTCTTTCAAGGTAGTACTCGAATTTTGTAAATTTAGAATTTTTCAATTTCTGTGTATTGTGTTTTTGTGTTTGTAAATTTAATATTGTTCTAGAGTATCAAGTTTGTGGCTTTTTGGCTGGATGTGTAGTATTTTCATGTCAGTGTCTATGTTGCTGTAGTTGTGATTGGAGTTTGTGATATGTTCTGCGTAGGTTGAATTGTTGTATGGTTTAGTTATGGCTGTGATGTGTTCCTTATTACGTATTTGAAATGATCTTTCAGTGTGTCCAATGTGGAAGTCGTTACAGCTTTGCATTATACTTCGTATACAGGTGTTAAATTGTTTTTATTTGTGTTTCTTGAATGTGTGTTAAGATGATTTTGTAGTGTGTTCTTTAAGCAATGTTGTATTTTAGTTTCTTGAAAAAAAAAACACATTCCCAACACATCCTGAACTCTCAACTGAATTTCAAAACACACATCATTTTCGGCACAATAATGAACAAACCCCATCACAACAGGAAAGCAGATGATAGCGCTGGACTAGACTTCGGAGAATGACGGACACCACGTCGAAACTAGTCAAGCAGACCATAGTATAAACTCAGTAAAGCATTTATTACGTATTCAGTGATTATGCACGTGTTGAAAGGGTGTATCCAAGAATGAAGTATATAAATATGTCTTGTGGCAGCGTACTCGCTACACATGTAATAAAACCAATACCGTCAATGGATACACCAAGGATATTAGATTCTAAATTTAACCGAACTGAATACCAGAACAAATATAAATATCATTTGCTTACTAACGTGCACACGTTAGAAATAAATATAAATTAATTACATAATTAAAATAGGACATTTGATCCAGGGAACATTCGTGTTTAATAGAAGGATAAATCGTTTATTATGTTACTTAATTTAAATTGTATTAAAAAATTAAAATGCGATCATTTTGATCCAGAGACCACTCATTTAGTCATAAAAATTATTTTAGGAAATACAGGAAACGAATGTACAGAATAACCTATCAAGTTTTCTGTGCATAAGAATCTATTTTAATCTTACCTGTCCTCGATTCACTCAGAAGTTACTGTAATAACATTATAGCATTATGTCCATCTAGAGAAACTACATTTTCCAATGGTGAATTAATAATTAATTATACAAATCGGTTAATTTAGCTTCTGATATTACTTCATACAAACACAGAAACATTCTCTGTAGGCTATTATAGCTTTTCATTGTTGTTGTCCAAAACCCCTTATAGACGAAGTCGTTTGTTTTTTATTGCATTACACCGCCTTAGATGGCGTTGTTATTGTAATTTTGAAACTCATTTATCTCATTAAATATCAGTCCTATCAAAATTTTGCATAGAATAAAATATATCGGAAATTATGTTTAAAGAAACGTTGGTATGTAATATTTTTCATGAAAATTAATAATAAGGGAGATATTTCGATTTATTTGATTCAAGCCACCTTATAATCCCCTTTTTAAATAAAATATTTTGAATGCCATATGGTCTAAATTCTAAGTTAGAACGAACTTAATTTATATGCCGATTTTCATATAAATCGGTTCAGCCATTATCGCGTGAAAAGGTAACAAACATCCAGACAGACAGACAGACATACAAACAAAAATTTCAAAAGAGCGATTTTCGGTTTCAGGGCGGTTAATTATATATGTAAGGACCAATTACTTTTGGAAAATCGAAAATTACCATAAAAATTTCGGCTACAGATTTATCTATACTGGTAATTTTCGATTTTCCAAAAATAATTGGTGTTAACATGCATAATTAACCAACCTGAAACCGAAAATCGCATTTTTGAAATTTCTGTTTGTATGTCTGTCTGTCTGTCTGTCTGTCTGGATGTTTGTTACCTTTTCACGCTATAATGGCTTAACCGATTTATATTAAAACTGGAATATGAATTAAGTTCGTTGTAACTTAGATTTTAGGCTATAAGGCATTCAAAATACTTTATTTAAAAGGGGAGTTATAAGGGGGCCTGAATTAATTAAATCGAAATATCTCCCTTATTATTAATTTTCATGAAAATTATTACATAACAAAGGTTACTTTAAAAATGATTTCCGATAAGTTTTATTCTATACAAAATTTTGATAGGATTAATATTTAATGAGATAAATGAGTTTTAAAATTACAATAACGCCATCTAAGGCGCTGTATTGAAATAAAAACGAATGACTTCGTCTATAAGGGGCCTTGGACAACAACAATCGATAGCTATGAAACATAACCTACAGAGAATGTTTCTGTGTTTGTATGAAGTAATATCGAAAGCTAATTAATTTTTTAATTATTACTTCACCTTTGGAAAGTGTAGTTTCTCTAGATGGACATAATTCTATAATGTTATTACAGTAACTTCTGAGTAAAATTTAAGGATATACAAGACTTTTAAAATTACAGTACAATACATTTTCACCGCCGCCTCAGATTATAGCGTTGTTCTTCCTGCAGTAACTCCTATGTGCAAAATATAAAATTTTTGAGTGGGAAGAAAAAACACATTTATTCATTCCATGGCAATGGTACATAGGAGATCGTGAATTCTTACATTATCGAAAGAAAAAAATATAATTACATATCACTAGGTATATATTATTCTGTGTCACTATTTAAGTTATTTGAAGGGTTCAGAACCATAGTGGGCCAAGCGCCATTTACTGAAGACGTAGGAAACAAGGGTTAAAATTAAGTTATTACCATAATTCAATGGAAAACATATAGCAAGTAATATGAAGTATACACAATAAAACTAAATGATATGTCAATCTTCATTAAACTATGGTTGCATGCCTATCTATGTTCTCCGTGTAGTTTATCTAGCCTTGTTTCAATCAGTCATCCAATACGGAATAATAGGATGGGGTGGAATGACAAAGACTATCTTAACTCCATTAAAATTACTACAAAAACGTATCATCAAAATTTGTCTGCATAAACCACTTGATTATCCGACACAATTTATTTATTCTGAATTCCAAGTACTAAAAATTGAGCAAATATATAAACATACATTACTAACTTATTTTCACAAAAATCGAATGAATTTTATAACTGAAAAACATATACATAACACCAGAAGAAATGTCCCAACTCTTTTGGCAGAACCTAAATGTCACACTACAGCTGTATTAAGACACAGTAGGAATTATGGACCAAGACTATACAATTCAGTATTGAAAAATAATCCAGACCTAAGCAATTTACACATTCTTAAGTTTAAAAATAAAGTGAAAATGTTTGTATGATATTTGATAAATTTCATTATTATTTTAAGTGATACTAGCATTATATGTTACTAATATTTATTGTATTTATCTGATGCATGTACCCTATAAGATAAAACATTGTAATAAATATAAATAGATCATTTTCTTAATTAATAACAGTGTATATCTCCAATAAATGATTCCTTAGCAACGCCACAGATACACTTGATTGTACTTGTCACTATATCTTGTCACTAGAAAGTTATTGAAATTTATATTTTCCCCGCCATTCATAAAATATTTTGATATGATACCTCTTGCACAAACGGAGAGATCTATAACTGAAACTCGATTAATATATTTCAGTATTATTTATATTTATCCTGGTAATAATGAACAGTTTGACTCGTAGACATTTTGTTTTTTCAGCATTAACTTCCCATGATTTTACGAGAACATTCGAAGAGAACGGCAGTTACGTAGACTTTCAGCTCCCCACTACTACCATTAATGCACAACACAATGTCAATACGGCGGTTGCTGTCTTCTGCGATACAAAGAACTTTTCTGTTGATTTTCGAGTTTGGTATTTTTTCCGGTTATTATAGCCTATGCTTATTTAAGTTGTGTTAACTCTCGCTAGTGGTTTTATATTTTATTTTATCCGTCTTAGTATTTGTTTTATTATTGTAAATATTTTTGTTCTATTATTATTATTATTATTATTATTATTATTATTATTACTAAAAAAGAGGTGCCTTTTGTTTGCGGATGATCTCAAAATCTTTCGCAAATTAATAGTTTGGTTGATTGTCAAATTCTTCAAAATGACATTAATTCAATTTCACAATGGTCTGTTGAAAATGGAATGAAAATTAATCAATCCAAAACTTTTGTTATTTCCTTTTCACGGAAAACTATCTCCCTAAAATTTAACTATTCTCTCAGTAATGTCGTAATTACTAGGAAAGATTGTATTAGAGATCTTGGTGTCCTACTTGATTCAAAATTATATTTCCATGATCATGTGCAATATATTTATACCCATTCGTTAAGAATGCTTGGTCTAATTAGGTCTATAACTTATTCTTTTTCCACTCCTATGTGTTTATTAATTTTATACTATACGTTGGTTAGATCCAAGCTTGAATATGCATCTGCTGTATGGAACTCCATTACTTCCACTGACTCGGCTAAATTGGAGAATATCCTAAGAAAATTTATTTCCTTGTGTTCTTATAGATTTTTACCAAATTCCGATTATAACTATGCGATTAAATGCAATTATTTCAATTGCGGTAGTTTGTTCACCAGACGTCAGGATCTTGATTATTTATTTTTTTGCAAAGTCATTAAGGGTGATATTGATTGTGAATCTTTCATAAGCAATATCAGTCTTCGTATTCCTGCTAATGGTTTAAGATTTCATAAATTGTTTTATAATAAGAATCCTAAATCTCTCTCTCCGGTCTGCAGATGCATTAAATATGCTAATTTGCATGGATTCAACTTGGATCCATTTAATGTGTAGTATATCTTTGAGTTTTAACTCACTGATCTAATTTAATAATTATTTGTCCATATATTTCTTGCATTTGGTCTATTGATTCATGTAGACCATTCCATTATTTCAATTCTCATTGTACTAATTTTATAATGATTATTTGATCAATGATTGATGTAGACTATTATATTGTTTGTATTTCATCTCATTGCCATTTTCTATCATTCATTCTCATCATCATTTGTTGTTTTGTTCTGTTTTGTATCGTGCAAAACTGTAATTGGCCTTGTGCTGTTGTTTTTGCACGTTAATATTCTAAATAAATAAATAAATAAATAAATAAATAAATAAATAAATAAATAAATAAATAAATAAATAAATAAATAAATAAATAAATAAATAAATAAATAAAATTATTATTGTTATTATTATTATTAATGAATTATTTTGTATTACAATCTTTGTATCATTTCTATCACGATTATTTTATTATTATTATTATTATTATTATTATTATTATTATTATTATTATTGTTACTATTATTTATATCATCAGCATTATTATTTGAACCCTGTAAAATGTATGTAGACTACTGGACTGTACCCGAGCAGGAGATTATGCTCATTTCGGGTATCTATTCATATGTATTCAATTCAAATGTAAATTGTAAATAAATTTGAAATTTGAAATTTTAAATGTAGTAACATTAAGAAGCATGTTAAAGGAATTGTCATTGCACTAAATGAGTGGTCTCTGGACCAAAATGACCGCATTGAAATTATTTAAATACAATTTCAATTAAGTAACATATTAAACGATTTATCCTTCTATCAAAAACGAATGTTCCCTGGATCCAGCGTCCTATTTTAATTATGTAATTACGTTATATTTATTTCTAACGGGTACGGCTAGTTATTCATAGATGAATAGCCCTCTTGTTGCATCTGGGGAATGTATGAATGAGGGGTGAAGAAAACAAGGTCGAGAAGGTTGCTAAACACCGTTTTGCACGAAATCCGTCCAACACTAAGTGCAGCGTACACACGCACGTTGCAGTTCGTGTGAACCTGCACATTGTGATGAGGGAGGTTATGTGGTAACGAAATAAGTTTTGCCGAAATTTCGTAAGACTTAAAAGGAATGGGTAATACGACAGTTAACTATTTTCCAAACCCTTCATCTAGACACGACATCTCTCATGCACATGCCCTACTTCACATTTCGAGCTGCACGGAATCCGTTAAGAGGAAGGAGAACGGGAGGGAAAGGATAAAGATAAAGACAGAAGAAATCGGCTATATTCAAAACACAGTGTAGTTAGTCCTATATATATTGAGGAGTTTATAGCTTGAGAAGTGTGAGAGAAAGAGAGCGAGAGAGAGAGAGAAAGAGAGCGTGCATGCTTTACTTTGTTCATTGTTAGCACGCACGTCATCTTATACGCACGCACGCACAAATTACGGGAACGGATTTGTTATTTTTTTATTATTATTTACTTGTGAACTTGGCACGAAATGCTTTCGATAAAATGAGGATAAAGAAAATTCCACAGCGAAAGAATTTTATTACTAAAGTGACATTGAATAGATTTTCAGAGTTTCGTAAGAAACTCCTAATGTTTTCTTCTTTTATTTTTCTTTATATTGAAGTCTTTTTATCCTTCACGGTTGCCGAAGTGGCAATTTAACTCAGCTGCAAATTTACAGGACCGTATTTAAAAACTTTGGTAGGAAAGTGATGATATATTGTGCGACAATCATTCAGCCGTATCGGCGAAATGCTGAAGTAGAAGTCTTACATCATTCTTGACAACCGCAGAGCGCATGTAACGTACGACCTGCCAACCTGAGAGATGAAATGCGGGAGATGAGAATTTAGTAGAAGATATCATTTTTAATAATAACATGAATTTATAATGATAATAATAATAATAATAATAATAATAGTAATACTAATGATAATAATAATAATAATAATAATAATAATAATAATAATAATAATAATAATAAAGAAAGCGAGGAAAGTAAGAAAGGTGAGGCAAGTAACGAAAATAACAAAGGTAAAAAAGTGAGTAAAGTAAGGAGAGTGAGAAAAGTAAGGAAAGTGGGGAAAGTAATGAAAATAAAAAAATATGAAAGAGTGACAAAAGTAAAGAGAGTTAGGAAAGTGAGGAAAGTAAGGAAAGTGAGGAAAGTAAGGAAAATAAAAAAGATGAAAGAGTGACAAAAGTAAAGAGAGTTAGGAAAGTGAGGAAAGTAAGGAAAATAAAAAAGATGAAAGAGTGACAAAAGTAAAGAGAGTTAGGAAAGTGAGGAAAGTAAGGAACGTGGGGAAAGTAAGGAAAATAAAAAATATGGAAAAGTGAGAAGAGTAAAGAGAGTTAGGAAGGTGAGGAAAGTAAGGAAAATAAAAAATATGAATAAGTGAGAAAAGTAAAGAGAGTTAGAAAAGTGAGGAAAGTAAGGAAAATAAAAAAATATGAAAAAGTGAGGAAAGTAAAGAGAGTTAGGAAAGTGAGAAAAGTAAGGAAAATAAAAAATATGAAAAAGTGAGGAAAGTAAAGAGAGTTAGGAAAGTGAGGAAAGTAATGAAATTGAGGAAAGTATGGAAAATGGGGAACGTGAGAAAAGAAAAGAAAGTGAGAAACGTGTGAAAGGAAAGAAAGTGATAAAAGTGAGGAAGGTAAAAAAGTGAGAAAATGGGAAAGTAAGGAAATTGAGGAACGTGTGAAAGGAATAGAAAATTAGGAAAGTAGGGATAGTGAGGAAAGTAAAGAAAGTGAGGAACAGTAAGTAAAGAAAGGAAAGTAAGGAAAGTGGGGAAGTAAAGAAAGTGAGTAAATTAAGAATTCGGAGTTTAAGAGATATACGGTATCACACAACCAATTATCAATAATAATAAATTATGTAACAAAGTAACTAGCGAATTCCATTATTTAACACACTAGGTAAAAAAAAATGGCTTAGTTATTAACGGAGTGCTGCAACTTGAACGACAGTGTAATTCTAATGTGTCATAATTTAACAATAACTGTATTATCGACTTATTCTTTGTAATGCAGTACTATTTACTTATTTTTCTGTGGATTCGTGTAGGCTACACTTGGAGATTTTTAAATAGCTGTTGCACCAGATATCAAAATTTGAATCAGCGTGAGTTTAACACCAAAGAAAATAATCCTAATTAGCAGCTGACATTATGTCTGATTAACCGGAATAACAGCTTTTATACGTAATGGACATTATGTTTATCCCAGCCGTTAATCAGCTTTACGGCACAGGTCTGTACTGTTTAATGCAACACAGAAAATCCCTTTACCAGGTAAACCGGCCAGTGTAAGCCGCTCATGTACAAAAGATGATGTTTTTTTTCTGTCCTTGTGCTTATGCAGGGACTGTGTATTTGTGTATTAATATTGAAAACCGTTGTGCATGGGAGACCTGTGGATCCTGAATAGGCGATAATTTTGATACGGAGAGATTTTTTGAAAACTACATAAATGAAAGTGTTACTACATCGTTTCGTTATCCTTTAATAGTCTAAGGACTATACCTGTTTCCAAGGATTGAAGGTCAAAACCTAAGGAGATGATGTATGTTTATAGTAGAACAAAAAAAATGTGTTTGGTAGGCTATGCATTTTTATTTAGAAAGGGATGTAACAGTGTTAAACATGTCTTACATTTGTGGCGCCTTGAAGTAAAACTATTCTTCCTTGAAAGAGCTCTTATTAAAATGCACCACTCCGCCAAGTAATTGCATTGTGGTCCAACTTATCGAGTGAAACCACAAACTTGTCTGTAATAGAAATAGGCTTGAGGACTTCGATGGAAAATTACGAAACAGAGTAGAAATGAATGATTTCAGCCACATTCCAACAATAAATATAAGTAGCCTATATAGTTTTCTTGCTCAATTAATCCTCAGACGGTTTCCTTTGAAAAGTACCATGGCTGTTGGTCTCCTTTCTTTTTGCTTTAAGGTATACAGAGTGCTCTAAAATTCCCCTTACAAATTTCTACGACTTGTTAAGGGGATTGAGTAGATAATATTTTGAATTCGAACCCATGTCCGGAAATGTACCGTTTCCGTGCTACAGCCGTTTGAAAGCAAGCACTACCTGAAAGTACGTCACGTGTCTCAACAAGTAATAGCTTCGCGATTCGTCCGCCTCCAGCGTTACATGCTGTTCGGGAACATCTGGACAGACGATTCGAACAAAGATGGATAGGCCGAGGTGGTCCAATTGCATGGCCTTCACGTTCACCGGATTTGACTCCATTGGACTTTTTCCTCTGGGGTCGTATGAAGAGTTTGGTTTATGAGACTCCTGTAGAGACAGCAGAAGATCTGGTGGCACGAGTTGTGGTCGCTGCAGGAGAGATTGCAGATACAGCAGGTGTGATAGAGCGCGTTTACCAAAACATCATTCATAGGTACAATGCGTGCAACGAAGTTGGTGGTCGCCACATCGAACCGCATTTGTAGTGGATTTGAATGTTAACCATCATTTGAAAAGGACAAAAACAGTTTAAGTTGAACTGTAAACAAAAGTGTTTGTGACAAATGATTCAGTTTCCATTTTGTTTCTTTGGTTATTAATGAGTTGAATTGTAAAACAAGTGATGTACTCGATCACGCCTCATAATAAAATAAATTATTTGTAAAAGTGGTGGCGTTAAAAACATGTTTTCGAACGGCTGGGTTCCAATTCAAAATATTATCTACTCAGTCCCCTTAACAAGTCCTAGAAATTTGTAAGGGGAATTTTAGAGCACCCTGTATGTACACCTTTACATATAAAAATTTTGTTTTGCATAATTTTGCTCTGTAAAATGTTTATACAATTGAGAATGGTACCAGAAAGAGAATGAAGTGAACAAATCCCTTGAAATTATGTCTAAATTGTTTATAAAAATTATTTTGTTTATAATTTTAACATACAACTTGAAACATGCTAGCTCATGCAGTTTTTAAGAGAGCCACATTGTTTTCACTGTTTCATAGCTAAAACTATTCTTTAGTGCCTGACATAGAGCTATATTTTTATTTTCATTTACATTAATTAAATATTACCATATATGTAATTTACAGTATACTAATATTTTATGTTGCACATATCGTGTAAAAAATCCATAGATAATTATTAACTATATTAATGTTATTTTACTCATTGTCAGGCACTAGGCGACATTTCAAGCTTCAAAATGACACAAATATTTTCTTGGTATCACCATATTTCACTGAGATATCATGTTTAAAAGAATTAAATATTCTAAAGTTACTATTTACAGGAAATGAATCACAAACTTTCAAAGCCTAGAAGACTCCATCATCATATGTCATCTCTTAAGCAGCTTCATGTCGGTCCAGTTTCACCTACTTTCTGTCTCTCAAATAACTCCTCCTTGTTTTAACTTCAGGTGATGAATGTTTTTTGGCATTTTTGTCCTTATTTTCCATTGATGCAACAAATCCTGCGATGGTGCTTGTTCCAGGGTTTATGCTCATCCTTCTCAGAATTTTAATTTCTCCTTTTGGACTCTTATTAAAATGACGTACAACATCACTGACACAGAAATTTACAGTTTTATGACTAACAGTAAAAGATTATAAATTACTTCGTCATGTAAAAACGTGTTTTCAATCTAATGATCATGCCTTGATATCTATGCATCCATTTTAGGACTTGAAAGAAGTTTATTTTACAACCAATGCTGGACGAGGGGATTGACTGCTACGAGGATCACTCCAAAAGTAATCCACAATATTTATTTAAAAATTACATTTTTATCCTACAGCTTTGCTATTTTCATAGAATGTACATAAATCCTTCGGGAACAATACATCACTTTTCCACATAATCCCCGCACCTTTCAACTGCCTTACACCACCTAGGAATGAGGGCCTGTATACCTGCACGATAAAAGTCTGAACCAACACGTCTGAGCTACTCTCTGGCACCACGCACGGGAACGACTTAAATTAAATTTCAATACAAGGGGGAAGTATGTATCTATGATCTCCATAAATTGCAAAGGTTTAGAATAAAAAATAAATTTAAAAAAATGTTGTGCATTACTTTTGGAGTGATCTTCGTAGAAGTGACCGTGGCTGATGACGCAGAATTTTGGAAAATGGGACTTATCTGAAAAATCATAAGGCATAAATCGAAAATTCTTATATCAAATTAAAGGGGAGAAAATTCTCTATTAAAATAGTTCTAGTTTGAAAATTTTAATTTTTCATCTTTTTTTTTTTGCGTTTTTTGGGTGTGGGTGTACCTTAATAATAGCAAACGGCACATGCGTGAGTACGTTATTACGGCTGCCATGGGTTGAAAGCTCAAGAAAGAATGGTCAAAATAGAAAGAAATTGAAGTGATATTTATTTTGATTTATTAGGGCTTATTATTAAAATAATGATAATTTTAATTAACCTGTAGTTACTCATATTACTTTTTTGTATTATGAATATGAATATTTGTCAACAGCAGTTTCATGTATCTATCTACATGTAGTGATGGCTCTCACATTTATTTACATTTACAATAGGCCTACTATCATTTTAACACTTCAACTTTAACCGTTACTATCATCTCACAAGCAAACAGTCTGATGGGGCAGATAAAAAAGTTAATTTTTTTTTTCACCATGTTAATAATGTCAAAATATATGCTTATACAAATTTTGGTCACTCGACCGCAATTACGAGGGCCGTAGAAAATAAGTTCGCCAAGGGCCGTTAGCAGAAAGAAAACACAATTTCATTGGAAAAATTTATTGGAACAGACACAGGAATTGTTGAGCTATTTTTCAACATATTTCCCACCGGAATTGGGACATTTGTCATATCACGGATCGACAGAGAGTGCAGATGCTGTCAAACGATGATTTCGATCCCAGGCGGCTGACTTCTGCGACTTAAGGATACAAAAATTGATCCCATGGTGTGACAAATGTCTTAATTTCAGTGGGGGATGTGTTGACAAATAGTGCAAAAATTGTTATATCTGTTTCAATAAATCTTTCCATGCAACTATGCTTTTTTTCTGTAAACGGCTCCAGGGAAAATCACTTTCTGGACGGCCTCGTAATTGCGGTCGAGTGGCCAAAATTTGTATAAGCACTTCTTTTGAAATTATTAACATGGTGGAAGAAAAAATTTAACTTTTTTATCTGTCCCCATCAGAATGTTTGCTTGTCAGACTCTATACTCATAGTCTTCAACATCTATACCTTATCTGTACATAACTATCTACTTTAGTCTTTGTTCTAATACTATTATATTATATTTTCTGCTTTACTGAAATTTTTCTACTAATTTATATCATTCCTATTCAATATATCTACACTAATTTTCTTATTGTCACTATTTCTCTTAACAATCACTTTTATTACATTGTCCATCCCAAGCATTCCAATCACATGAACATGAGCCAGAAGAAGTATACCAGAAAAAAAAGAGAAAAAAATATATATACTGCATATATGTATTGCTTTTGAACCTTCAATGAATTTTTATAAGGACAAATACCACCTGGAATCCATCGCCATAGCCACCGGCGTGGCTCAGCCGGTTAAAGCGCTTGCCTGCCGGTCTGAAGTTGCGTTCGGGCTCGGGTTCGATCCCCGCTTGGGCTGATTACTTGGTTGGGTTTTTCCGAGGTTTTCCCCAAACGTAAGCTGAATGGCCAGGTAATCTATGGCGAATCCTCGGCCTCATCTCGCCAAGTATCATCTCACTATCACCAATCTCATCGACGCTAAATAATCTAGTAGTTCATACAGAGTCGTTAAATAACCAACTTAAAATAAACTCCATGGTCATTACGAGACTAGTGACAGGAGCCCGTGCGATCATACCTCGGTTCCTAGTCGACTTTTGTAAATCTTTTGACCTGCATAAAGATATTTTAAGAGATCTAACAATTACAGCTCTCAGTAGCTATTTTCAGGCATCATACATATGGATCATGACTTTAATTCACATCTTCTTGACGTTACTTCGTATATTATTGTGTGTTTCAATCTATTTCAATTTGTTATTTTAACTATAATAACAAACAAATGTTTCATTAAGCCTTAAAGTATTTACTCTATATTTATTGTATCATGGTACTCTTTGGCAATGGCAACCTGTAGTGGTTACAGGAATAAATAAATAAAATAATTAAATGTATTTTCTATACAACTTAAAAAGATTATTTCGTTAACCGTCCAGTACTCGCGCGGCATACTTTTGCAATTCACTGCTGTTTATTATGTCATCACATCTCCGCTTTCAATGCTGATAGCATGAGATTTTCAGTACCTTCCTGTTATTGTTTAGCCCAGGGGCCTGTTTCACAATGTTTACAAACTTTGTAAATTGTAAACTTTGCTTGTAAATTGTAAACTTCTGTTTCACAATCTTTGTTTGTAGTGTTGAACTTTACAAAGGAAATCAAATCTTTACAAATTAAATTTTGCTCACTTTACAAGTATTCTGTTTCACAATGAAGAGTAATTGTACAAACGTGTAAATTTTACTTGTAAAATTAGCACATTTTCTACAATACCTCTCAGATTTGTAAAGTTTGATATTGCAACAAATTATGAATAAATACAATAAAGTAGTACTTATTAAATTAATTTTTGAGTAACTGGATAATATTAAGAATTAAACTAAAGCAGTTTTGATGTTATTAAGGAGTTCTAATGACTCAGACGAAGTTATTGAATTTAGGCCTAATCAAACGAAGACGTATACGTAAAATTCTCGGGCCAAGAATTAATAACACGTTCTTATCGTTGTATAAATTTAATGAAAGGTTTCGAATGAGTCCCGCGCTATACTTCAGAATACCGCGTAAGTATTTATATACAAAAACTGTATTTAATAAATAGGCTACTCGCACTTAATAAAGAAGTTCCCTGCACCAAAAATAAATAATTCAATAATGAAATAGCGACACTACTTACGTGGTATTCTGAAGTCGTTTCGAGTCACGTTTCGCTGGAATCTCTCCTACAAGATACGGGACATCATATCCAACATCCAAAAGAGAAAAGTGATGCCCTAACCTCAAAGCGAGAACTATATTGTTTTGCATTGGATGCATACTAGCTGTCAGTTCCGTGGGTTAGCAGATAAGGACGGAATTTCTAAATATCAGTGTGCAAACGTGCCCACAGGGTAGTTGATGTTGTTAAGAGTTAAATTCGGGGCAAGATTTTGATCACCAATATATTATTTAGGCCTACTATAGCACAGAATTTTTATGCTGCTGATGGGATCACTAATGTTTGTGAGGTTATGGATGCAACATTAATAAATACTGACGGATCGACACAAAAAATTAACCTGATTTTTTGGTTAGACATCGTAATTATGTTATCAATTGCATATGTGTACGTGGACCAAATCTGTTATTTACTTATTTGACTGAATTTGGTGCTAACTTTGGTCATTTAAGTAATAGACGTATTGGTATACCCGACCAATCACATCACATGAAACTCCATAGTCGCCAATATACAGGAAATTTAAAAAATACGGGGCATAATTTCAGGTATGTATTTCCCACATCTAGACAATCAAAATAGTTCATTACAACATGTGTCCGGAAATGCTTTATTTCCGAGTTATGGCCTTCACAACATTGAAATTCACCGGAACGTTTTTCTTTCCGCAGGTCGTTGCCGTCAAAGGAGACATTAAGAGGGCACTCTGACAGTTCATTCCGAGGGGAAGGTTACATTCAGTGTTGTGTAGGCGTTAGACTGTGCGACATGTATTCAAATCAAGAGCTGGCAGAGATACACTTCATGTACGGTAAGGCGGACGGCAATGCTGCGCTGGATCATCGTTTGTACCAGGAGAGGTACCCACAGCGACAATGTCCAGATCGAAAGACATTTGTACGTCTCAATTACCGTCTGTGCGAGTATGGAAAATTTAACTCTCCTGGTTTGGGAAGGGGACGATCAAGATCTACAACTCCAGAAGTACAGGAGGAGATTCTGGAGGCTGTGAACATGACTCCTTCTATCAGCACACGAAGGGTAGTGTTGCAAGTCAATGTTCCTCATACGATTGTCTGGAGACGTTGAAAGAGTATCCTTATCATTTGCAACGTGTACAGGCCCTGTCACCAGCAGATTACCCTGCACGAGTTAGGTTCTGTCAGTGGTTCTTGGAGCAGTGTGGTGTAAATCCGAACTTTCCTGCCTTAGTATTATTTACAGATGAAGCACAGTTCACACGAGATGGCATAACAAATTTCCACAATCAGCATGTATGGGCGTATGAAAACCCACGTGCAACTGTTCCATCTCATCACCAGGTGCGGTTCTCTCTCAACATTTGGGCCGGTATCATTGGTGATCGATTATTTGGACCCCATGTACTTCTAAACAGACTTACGGGGCAGGCGTACACAAACTTCCTGGAAAACACCATACCTCATGTTTTAGAAGACACTCCACTAATCAATCGTCAACACATCCATTTCTTGCAAGATGGCGCTCCTGCACACTTGAGTGGTACGGCTCGCCGGTACTTGGATCGAAGGTTTCCTGATCGATGGATAGGTTGAGGTGGCCCAATTGCTTGCCCTCCACGCTCACCTGATCTGAACCCTGTCGATTTCTACTTGTGGGGCCATTTAAAATCATTGGTATATTCGTCTCCGGTGCCTGATTTGGAATCCCTTCGGAATCGAATTGTGGCATGTTCTGAGGACATACGCAATACTCCTGGAGTTAGGGATCGTGTTCGCAGGTCAATGAGACATCGACGTGAGGTCCGTATTCAAGCAGGAGGTGGACATTTTGAACATCTTCTGTAATGACAACGACCTGCGGAAAGAAAAACGTTCCGGTGAATTTCAATGTTGTGAAGGCCATAACTCGGAAATGAAGCATTTCCGGCCGGACACATGTTGTAATGAAATATTTTGATTGTCTACATGTGGGAAATACATACCTGAAAGTATGCCCCGTATTTTTTAAATTCCCTGTATAAAAATCTAAATACTTTAAATTTTTTTAATAATACTTCATATTTTCTGTTGGTGAAATATGAATCAGCAAGCTTAGAATAATCTATTTTAGTACAAAATATAAACATGTGTATCGATAATAGTAAAAATACAGCGACTCTAGCGCTGCTCCTTAGCGATTTTTGTAAACTGTCGTTGGCGGTATTGTGTAACCAATAATGCGTATTTGTAAATTTCTTTAGATGATTTTGTAAAGTTCGTCAAACTTTACAATCTAATAAGATAGCATTGTGAAACACAATTTACAAGCATTTATAATCTTTTACTTGTTATTTGTAAATTGTTAATTTGTAAGAATTGTGAAACGGGCCCCTGATGTCTGGAGTGTTTGGATGTAATTGTGACTCTCTTCTGTGTAGCAATATAGGCCTACATGTTTTTTTAGAATGGATTACAATTAATGTAATCGCGCTAGTGCTTACGTGAGTATTTCAAAGCAGGCAGTCACAATGACATGACTTCTCAGTTTTTTAACTTATATTCACAATTAGCAATTAAGACCTTGTCATCAGAAACCAGCACTTTGTTTAGTCTTGTGTTGTTTCAAATTACTTTGAGAAACTCTTCACTACCAGAATATTCAGGAAAGGAACCGCTTAGAAGCCGAACTGTCTGCATTTTAGCAGAGGTGTGAGGAATGCTGTCACAGCTGTTTGTATCTAGGTTCGTGCGCAAACCGTAATGTAATATAATGTTACGATAGCAGCTGACATAGACTCCGCTACAAGGCTAATACTTGGTAATATTTTAAGGATATCGCACTACGCTGGCGACAGATTTTAATGTCTCTCGATGAATATTTATTAGAACGTAATAACCCCAAATCTTGCTACATTACGCACACTTTAGCAATGGAATCAAGGTCTTTCGGACGGTGCAAGTAGAGGGGAGGACTGTTTATTGCTTGATAAAGTTTATGATTTACTGATTTAGTGTTGTGGCGTGTTGTTTTATAGAATAGAACCTTTCCTTTTTCCCTACCTTCGTCTCTCTTTCCCTTCAGTCGTTAGACTGATCCATAGCTCGGGAAATATATTTTGTTTCTTTTTTAATGAGGAAAATGCTAATCTTTTTTTTTGTTTACTTGTTTTAATTGTCATAGCGTGCAGTAGAATGATTTTGTTTCAATTCTGTTCCATATTTCACAAGTAATGTCAAAATATATATCCATATAAGTCTCCAGTTTAAAAAAAAGTACGTAAGATAAATAGAAATAGGAAATAGTTTGTGGTAAAAATATTTTTTTACTAATGGTCAGCACGTGATTGCTCGTTATTCATCCATATGAAGCCAGTTGTGCAGTCCATTTTGCCAACAGAGTTGTTGCGCAGGGTACACCATTGGAGGCCGGTTTACGCTACACCCGTATTGGATGAGAGGATGACGATGATGGATATTTGTTGGCATGTCACAAGAGAACCAGGGCTCATGAAAAAAACCCCTGTGTTACTTGGATCACGGGCTTCCTTAACATAAGTCATAAATTGGGGGTAGTCCGGATACCGAACCAGTTGCACAGGATTATGAATCGAGCGCTCTAGCCACTGGACAACCATTTATTTATTTATTTGTGTATTATTTATGTATTATTTATTTATATGTATATTTATTTATTTATTCTGGTGTAGTTAAGGCCATCAGGCCTTCTCTTCCACAACACCAGAAATACAAATACAATAATATAAATGAATAGAAAAAAATACGCTGTATACAAAGTAAAGCTGCACAAGAAATAAAGAGAGAGAGAAAAAAACACTATAAACAAAGTAAAGCGACACAAAAGTATACACAGGTTGCAGTCACACGAACTTTAAATGAATGATTATCATAATTAATTGTATCCTAACTAATTAACTAACATTAACAAGAAACTTGCAATTTTAATCTAGATTAAAAAAAGAAAAAGAAAAAAAAAACACAAATCAATAATTCTAGCAATACCTAAAAAACATTAACTAAGACAAAATTTTCCAATTTAATTTTGAATTGCGATAAAGTCCGGCAGTCCCTGACGTCATTAGGTAACGAATTCCAGAGGCGAGGTATTTCTACAGTATAGGAAGATGAGTATAAAGAGGTTCTATGATGAGGAATAGAAAGAAGTGCTTGATGTCGGTTTCGAAGAGTTGTAAGAAATTGAAGGCGCGATAACAGATAATTCGGAGTAGAAGTATGCATGATTCTAAACAGAAGAGACAGTGAATGTATTGTTCTTCGTTCCTTCAGACGCACCCATGAAAGTAACTGCAGGTAAGGTGTTATATGGTCAAATTTACGAGTATTGCAGATGAATCGTATGCACACATTATGAACACGTTGTAGTTTCTCAGCTAAGAGTGAACTTACATTAGTTAGCAAGGAATCGCAATAATTAAAATGGGGTATTACAAGCGTCTGAATAAGATTCTTTTTTAAACTAAGTGGTAGAAATTCTTTCATATGAAACAAGGTGTCATGGTATCTGTGGTAAAATTATTGCTTATAATATTCTCAGAGGAGAACATCAAAGGAAAGGAATAAACTGCGCCCTTCAATTTGAATTCCTTGAAAACTTCACAAGCTGATTTTCACACTTTTCTTTTTCATCACATTTCGCCTTGTTCGACGTGTAGAGGCTCTTACAATTTAATGCTTGGAACATGAAATTTTTACTGCTTGTTCTATATACTAGAGTTAACGAAACTTGGTATCATTTTTGTTAAATTATATACTTTCGAAATTAAAAAATGAAATACACTTAGTGGACACAAAAAATTAAAATGTGAAGTTGCATATTTAAAGAAGAATTCTCTCCATTTATAGATGTAAATTTAAAATTCGGATGCTAATTTCTTTTTTAGACAGTCGTTTCATGATTACGATTTTTCGATTCTCATTTTAGTATCGAAAAGACATTGATTTCCATATCTATAAATTAGCGTGCTTCAAAGTAAATTTTCATGCCTGAAAGTACTTTTAAGCACTACTTACGAGTAGAAATACTGAGAATATATTTCAACCATTTTTATTATAAGTTTTCGCAACACATTTATTTAAATTGGAAATTACAACATTTGGAGATTTGATACATACATTATTCACTTCCGAATCACTCACTTTCGTAATTATATTCATTATAACGACTACATTTTCCAACAAGATGGAGTTCCACACATTTTCATCATGATGTGAGATTCCATCTTAATCGTGTTTTTCCATAGCGCTGGGCTGGAGTGCTACATGCTGACAACTATCTCCTCCGGTGGCCGCCACGGTCTCCGGATCTAACACCGTTGTTCATATACGTGAGAGACATAATTTACGTACTCCAAATGCCTCATTCCCTCCGGAATCTCCAGGGACAGATCACTCATGCTATGGAAACCATTATATCAGATATGGTCTATAGAGTAGGCTATAGCTAGCAGGAATTTGACTACCGCTTAAATGTGTGCCGGATGATCACAAGTGGGCAGGTTGAGGAACTTTGAGTGATGTACTCAAAACTTGGACAGTTATTCTTCCGATTTAAACTTGTCATTAATTTATAAATTAAAAATTACGGAAAATACAATGGTTTGAAACTCCACCATTTTTTGTGAACAGTTGTATTTTACAATACTAGCTATTTTCATTTAAATTCCATCACTTCTGTCTTATTTATTTATTTGTTTATTTATTTATTCATTCATTCATTTATTTATTTTAAATCCACCACCAACAGAAGCAGGCTTTCAATTACATAATAAGAAAAAAACAAAACAAACAACACAAACGAAAGAAAGAAAATATATAACGGTAATAGATGGTACAATACAATATTGCAGTTAATATAGTGCCAAATATCAATATAATGATGCAAAATTATTTAAAAAATAGAGAAAAAACATTATAATACACTTTTTCATAATTTAAATATCTAAGGAAATATTGTATGAAATTTTTCAACTGTTAAACTGAAATCTAATTGAGAATCACAGTTTAAAGACCGAGAGTTGTAAGTATTATACATAACAAACAATGGAGAGTTCTTGAAGAAAACAGTTCTAGGAATGGGAATAACAAAAGTTTGCCTATGATGTAATTCTGTTTTTTTTTTTCACATTGAACTGAAGGAATTAAAAAAAATCACAGTTATTCAATATACCGTTAACAGTCTTAAAGGGTAAAATTTGACTATTTATTAATATTCGAGATTTTAAAGTGTTATAATTAAATTCAAAAATAACTGATTATATGCAATTTGCTTGTCATAAGAAGACACATGATGTATTTTAATATATAACTACCGTAAAAATCTTCTCTGTATCCTTTCTATTTGCATCTGACGGTACTGGAACTTAGGTGACCATTTTACAGACGCATACTCTAGCTTACTGGTAACTAGAGTTTTATATGAGTATCAATAGTATTTATATTGTTTAATTCTTTTGTATTTCTGATTATAAATCCTAATTTTCTATATGCATCAATTACCACGGTATTTAAGTGCATTTTAAAACATAAGTTGATACCCATATAGTAATGGCATTTGTTCAACTTGATAGAGGATATGGTGCAATTCTTTTTCTCCTTCGGCTATTATTACTTTATCATTATTTGTTCCAGTTAATTTTAGTTTCTAATGGTGCTGTATGTTTCTAATATCAATATGTCATAAATTATATCATAAAATTGGATAAACTGCATGTTTATCGGACTCTCTCGTTTGTTATTATGTTTCTGGTCTATTATTTCTTACCAATTTCAATGAGAGATGAATTTTCCTTGTACAGGTTTCTGCAGATATGGGTATTACCCATTCTTTCTAATTTTTCCCAGAGTAGTTTCCTGTTCATATGATCTAAATCCTTTTTATAATCAACAAACGATATATGCATTTCCAGATTATATTCTCTTTTTTCTATTACAGTATAATTTTGAGTGAAGTGCAGTGGTCGATACAGATTACGTCATATAAAATACAGCCCGCAAAACACAGCAAATAAGAAGTTAGGGGAAGGGAGGTATAAAAGGAGAAGGAGAGGAACATCAGTATTGCACTCGTACTGTTTAACTTTGAATGAACAAGTGATGGCTAAGGAAAGGCGATCATGTCTTACCCCTCCACCCTGCTTGTATATTAAGGCGTTGACTGACGCGAGTCAAGAAATGACGACCACTGTAGAGAGAGACACTATCCGTATATGATAGACTATTTCTGAATTACGTTTTTGTTCTCATAATTATTGCTATTGATTTATCATTTTTTCTTAACATATTTCGTAACTGTAACGTAAAAATAAATAATTACTTTCAGATTACGGTATATGTAACTATATTTTTATTTATGTCAGTCACAATTTGGCAGATATGTGTACAGTTCTCTTGCAATGCTCAGTATTGAGAATAGTGACACTTTGAATATAAAATAGACAAATGGATTAAAAAATAGACCATAGCGTGACATAATAAAATTCGCCCTTCCTTTTTGTATTGTCCTATATACAGGGACATCATTTTACTTTTACTTCAATTTTTATTGTGCTTGAATATTTTAATGTACTTCACTCCCACTCCCACTACAAGTAAACTTCCAGCCGTTCTCCACACAAAACCGAGGCCGCGTATGCAGTACTGAGTTAGTGAGTATAGCACGTTCCAGAAATATGTTCGCGTTTTCCAGTGACGAAAGATCTTTCAATATTGAATCATATTTTCGCACAGGTACTGTCGTCCGTTTGCCTACGTCGCATCCCGGTTTCCCCCACCTGCTTCTGTTCGCCCCTCTGTAAAGTCTAGTAGCTGTGCTGTCTTAGCTCTTTTTTGAAAACATTAATTTCTGTTAGGAATTGGACGTCTACGTAATATTATACAACTGTTTAAAAGAACTTAAATAAAAGGGCCTCGTTAAGTAATTAACTGTCACGTGATTTCCCCCCTTTTCTACGACCTTGCGACAAAACTACTTGAACGGACAGTAGATAGCATTTCTGAGTAATTTTATCCTTTCGGATCGCGCAGAAGTGAAGATTGAATTTACAGTACGTAAGGTACTCTTGTATAGAGTAGGTACAGAATTATTTCAACATTAGTTACTGGTACGAAGGACGAAACTGCTAATTAGAATTAGGTAGAATAGTCTATAGTGCGATAATATGCACAAGAGAACTGAAGCCTGTATCGAAATGGACGGCCACTATTTTCAAAAATATGTTTAAATATCAATATTATGATTATTTTCAATTTAACTTCAGTCTCTATATTGTACGCTAATGTGCTGCAACAGTGCAATATACACTGAATAATTAATACGTCCGAATGGATAGCTCAATTCGCGAATAAAAGCACTAAGTGTTAATACAGTACTGTATTTTGATTAAACAAAAACCTAATGAAAATTATAAAACTCAAAATCGCGATATTTTCTAGTTTACATAAATGGATGAACTACTTTTCTTCCCTCCTAAACCTAATAAAGTGAAATGTATTTTACGCCATTACCATCGAACTCCAGTCTTGGAAGGGGGAGCAAGCGGTGTTTCCGGTTCTAGACCTTTAATCCAAAGATATAGCCAGGTTAATATTAAAAATGTTAGTAAAAATAAAAAAGATGTCCCTGTATAAGTTAAAGTGTAAACAATGTAATCAGTGTAAAAACTGCAGATCTATGAATTACATATAAAGGACATAAATATTTCCATGCATAATTAAAACTATCACCTTGCAGGAGAGTTAAGGAATAAAAAACAGGTGACACTCGTGTTATATGCAGGGCTCTAACAGAGACAAATGAACACCTTAATTGAAGCTGAATGTCACTGCTTAACTCCTGTTTAAAAGTTAACGTGTATGCGAACAACCAGTTTTTTAATGTAATTTTAAAAAGGTAGTAAATATACTCGACGTTAATATATTTTAACATGTTTATTATAGTTACGGAAATGTGGACATTGGGTGGGGGAAGGGCGGAGAGGACGTGAATTGGTGGAAGCTGCTTTATGAATAATTGTCATTTACTTTTTGTGTTTCGTGGCGTGTGGTATTATCAAACCGATCTAAGAGAGGTTAATCTTACCCAGAATTTTTATAGCTAGGGGTCTGTTCTATTCACTTGTGTTGTGCCAGTCGCCACCACAAGGAAATTGAAGGAGGTTTGTATGGCCCGGCCACGTCACATGACGTTGCTATGCTAGATGAAAGGTAGGATAAACTTTTAGGAGGTTGCGTGTAAATTTTATAAGATGATTGCTATGTTTGAAAGAGAAAAAAGATAGGCTTTTGTATAGCTAAAAGTTGGGTATAAGTTGGTTGTATGAAACTTGTCAACGTATAGAAAATTTAACTTTTAAAATTGAACTAGCAGTATACGTCTAAAAAGGTTTATGTTATCACAAGCAGCCACAAGCTGTCTACTCTACAATAAAATGACGTTCATAGTATATAATCTACAACCGAGCAAACCAAAAGCTGTCTTTTGTACGATCAAATAAGTTTTGTAGCATTATATTGCAAAATTGTAATACGACTTGAATAACATGGTTTATTTCGTAGTTACACGTCTATTTTGTGTGCGTGTATGTAATTCTTATACGTACGCACTTATGTATGTATGTATGTATGTATGTTTAAATAAATGAGTAAATGAATAAATAAATAAATAAATGATTAAATGAATAAATAAATCAGTAAATACTTACTTACTTACTTACAATTGGCTTTTAAGGAACCCGGAGGTTCATTGCCGCCCTCACATAAGCCCGCCATCGGTCCCTATCCTGTGCAAGATTAATCCAGTCCCTGCCGTCATATCCCACCTCCCTCAAACCCATTTTAATATTATCCTCCCATCTACGTCTCGGTCTCCCCAAAGATCTTTTTCCCTCCGGCCACCCAACTAACACTCTATATGCATTTCTGGATTCGCCCATACGTGCTACATGCCCTGCCCATCTCAAAGGTCTGGATTTAATGTTCCTAATTATGTCAGGTGAAGAATACAATGCGTGCAGTTCTGCGTTGTGTAACTTTCTCCATTCTCCTGTAACTCCAACCCTCTTAGCCCCAAATATTTTCCTAAGAACCTTATTCTCAAACACCCTTAATCTCTGCTCCTCTCTCAAAGTGAGAGTCCAAGTTTCACAACCATACAAAACAACCGGTAATATAACTGTTTAATAAATTCTAACTTTCAGATTTTTTGACAGCAGACTAGATGACAATAGCTTCTCAACCGAATAATAACAGACATTTCCCATATTTATTCTGCGTTTAATTTCCTCCCGAGTGTCATTTATGTTTGTTACTGTTGCTCCAAGGTATTTGAATTTTTCCACCTCTTCGAAGGATAAATCTGCAAATTTATATTTCCATTTCGTACATTATTTTGGTCACGAGACATAATCATATACTCTGTCTTTTCGGGATTTAAATAAATAAGTACGTAAATAAATAAGTAAATAAATAAATAAATGAACAATGAATAAATAAATAAATATATAAGTAAATAAATAATAAATAAATAAATGATAGAGTAATTTGCCTTCCAAATTTCGAGGACACGTTCAAAACTTAAATATTAACAAGTCGTTGAAACTTTAACACCTTAAGCCGCGTCTGCGACTACAGTAAGCCTACTAGCGACCTGGCCTTCCATCCAGACGACCCGGTTGCGATCCCCGGCTAGGTCGTGATGGAACTTGTAGTGGACAAAGCAGACGTTGCAGATAGTTTTTCTCGGGGTACTCCCATTTCCTTCTATCATTCCTCCAACACTCTCCACCTCTCCCTCATTTCATATATCATCCGCAATAGTAAAAGTAGGCCTAGTGTTTTCTGAGGGGTAGTATGAGTTTACGATTCTGATACAGGAAAGACTTGGGGCTCTGAACCGTTGGACTTACCAGGCTACTCGCAAGTGGACGGAATATGACTCTATCAGGGGCTGAGGCAGTATTGCTCACCTGTCAGCGTCGAATTTACGAATGCCTCCCAGGCCACCTGTCGGACTTGGACAGTCATCCCAAATAGGTCTACAGGGCGCACAATGAGCCAAACAGTGCCTACGTGTACGGACTCATTCCGGATCCAGCCCACGTTAAAGCCAAGCCAATGTCTTTTATATTGAACTAATTTAACCCGTAAATTGACAACGTATCCTATAGAATACAACAGGTTACTAGGCTATATGCTATAATTTTAATAGAACAATAGAAAAAAATTGTAGGAAAATTAAAATTTCACAATACTATAATATCGTACAAGTTAATTGTTTTAATCTTGAGGTTGTGTTTAGGTCAAAGATAAGTTATCTATGTACCTGTAATTCGAATAAATAAATAAGTATGAAACTTTACCACATGTGCTTGGGAGTTGCCCACAAGGGAGAAGTACTCAGAATAGATCGTCACAACATCATACGTTCTATGATCGCAGATGCACTTCGATCCAAAAATCTAGACGTTTACGAGGAAGTTCATTGTATTGCTGACGGTGGAAGCATTCGAAGGATCGATGTCATAGCTATAAATAGGAATAAACAGACAGCCGAAATAATTGATCCTACGATCAGATTTGAAATCTCAGCCACTCAACCATTTTAAGTGAACGAAGAGAAAAAGAAAATCTACAGCCCACGATTCAGTACCTATGAGCGAAATAGAACATTGAAAAAATCACAGTTACCGGTCTCTTCTTTGGAGCGAGAGGCACCATTCCAAAAGCCTTTGTAGAGTGGAGGGAAAAATACAAGCAGACGAGAGATCTTCAAGATGCTATCGTTACCACCATTATAAAATCTTCTATAGCGATATTTCGTCAGCATCTTTATGGCGTATATTCAATTTAAATTATACTTGGCTCTATTTTTCTTTCTTATTTCTTAATCACTTTTGTCTGAAACCTGTTTATATAATTTTTCTGTAGTAATGCTTCGCTTGTGGATTTATCGGCAAATCTCAGACCTCGAGTGGCATTTATTAGGACTACTTCGTGAATAAAATAAAAATGTAAATAATATATCTCTAAAATTTGACCACAAAATGTTAATAATTGCAACGAGCACAGAATGCATTCTGTGTTCGTTGAATAATTGTTTATTAACGAATACTTAACCTATTCAAACATTGTGAAGTTGAAATACTCGTAGATGAATATTGATTACTGCAATAAAGAAATTCGACGTTATTATTCAGTAATGCAAATTGCGAAAAGCGAAATACAGGTTTAACATGTACTGCACTTTTCTCTTATTATTATAACATAAAAACATTTTCATTATCTGCTGAAATCATAATTTAATTTAACTGTAACAGTGGGGACAGCTACCTACCAATGCTTATGTATTCACAGCGAGACATGTTGCTACACAGTGAAGCCATCTCTGTATAGATACGCCATACGGAAGGCAGTTTGATGAAAAGACCCTATTATTACTATGCAAGGTCATTGGGTTTGATATGCGATGATGTTACATAAATTTTAACATCTGACTTTCTATTAAATGTTTAATTTCATTCACAAGATACAATTTTATAGGCTACTTATAGGTTATATTACCTGTGCGAGCAGGACCAATGTCAGCTGTGTCTTATTTCGACCGTTACAATCAGTGCTACACGAAAGAATTTTTTATAGCTCGACAAACGCATTCTCGCTGTAGTGTGTAACGGAACTAAAGCTGCATCTACACAGTTCAATATTCCAATCGCGTATGCGTGCAATCTGGGAAGAATATTGAAAGAATCAAGTTTAAAAGGTACGTTCAATTAAGATGCATGAAGATTTTGTGTCTACGTGGTCTTCGCTGCGTAAATATATTAATTAATATTAAATATCAATCTTGCATCCATTGCTTTAAAGTTGAAAGAAAAGTTTAACCGTGTAGTTGCATCTTAATGTATTCATGATCATCAATTTACGGGGAAACAGTTGGCGACAACGACTAAACAAAAGAACAACCATGCGATAAATTGATAGCGATAAATCTAGCTGCAAAAATTATCGCAAAGTGTAACTGTGATTGGTTGGAATTCAAAATTTTATTACACTTCATTGGTCGAAAATGGAATGACGTCATATAAACGAAATAGTTATTTTAAATTTTATTGTGAGTTATTCATGTCGCAGGGCAAACCCAAAATATTGGGTTAGACCAATAAATTAAATTATTGTACAACATATAAATATATGGTTATTGCGATAGTTGTTTTCTTTACGGTCCGACAAGGTTTAATAAACTAGTGTGAGAAATGAAGCTTTGCCAATTTAAGGGTTAATTAACATTCTTTAAGCTCTTCTAACCGCTTGTATTATGTCATCACTTTTAAATCCTTGTTGGTATTCTAACAAATTGATGAAGAGTCACCGTGCACCTAAGAAGAAGTGATCACATAATGTAAGTTTGTAGAAAGTTTCGAAGTTAGTACTCCTTTCCCCGTTAATTAACCGTCGTTTTGAAATTAGTTGATGTTAATGAAGTTTACTTGAAATGTTTGCTTTGTTACATGAGGTCGAAGTACACTTCCATTCACTTGCAAGCGTATCCGTATTCCTGGAACGAACTTCGCAGTATCATTTGTTATTTAATGCGTTCATCTCGTTTACGAATTCTGTTTGTTGTAAGTCCTTTGATTCCTAGCATGGCAGCCAACATGATTCTATTAAAAAAATTCAATGCCGCGAGTAAAAGGTTAAAAGTCGTTTAGCGACTTATACATCCCTGTACTTTTATGGAAATGGAATTTGTAATACCTTCGACATGATTGACAACATTCAATTAGCAATAATTTGGTTTATTGATTTGCAGTAGGCCTACTAACAATGTGACTACTCAGTTCCTTCCTGCTCTTGACTTGCTCCAAATGAATGTATATTTGCAACTTCTTCACTTCGGACTTGTATCATCATTATCAACATCATCAAAATTATCACTTCATATCTTTTGGAGATTGGTCTGTTTCGTCTTCATTTCTTGTCAAGCCATTTTTTTTGTTGGTATCCCTAAAGACCTTCTCCCTTCCCAGTTATCTTTTTCTTCTTCTTCTTCTTCTTCTTCTTCTTCTTCTTCTTCTTCTACCAATACACAGTTTTGGGTTGTTTCCCGTCTGTGAACTACAAATGGAATTGGTCTGTCCAACGTCGGTGAGGTCTGCCTAAATCTCTTCGTCCTCGTGGATGGTAATACTAAAGTCTCTTTGGTAAACGATGTTCAGGCATCCTAAGAAGGTGGCTTCTCCATTTACATTGATGATGTTGGACGTCTGCGGTCATCTCCTCAACTTCCCACTGATTTCTTATGTCTTCGCTCCTAATGCGGTCCCGCAAGGTAACATCTGTCTGTGATAGTAGAAATCTCATTTGTGATGATTCTATTTATTTCCTTTTGTCCAACATTCACTGCCATATAACAGAGCTGGTTTTGATATTATGTTGTGAAATCGGATTTGGACCTCTTTTCGCATGTGTTTTCCAAAGTTCCTTCTCGAGATACCATTTAATTGATTATATTTCAATATATTTTTATTTATGTCTTTTTGATAATTATGCAAAGAAATACATACTAGGTTCAAAAAGTTCCCGGAATTTGCTAGTATCATAGAAACAACGTACCTTAAACACTATTCTACAGCATTCCCTTCAAAATAATTGCCTTCCGCAACAATACACTTTTGCCAACGCGTGTAGAGTTCCTGGAAGCAGACCTGGAAGCCATTTTGTGAAACCCGTCTTAGTGCTCTCGTCGCGTTTGCGATAACCTTTTCAGCATTGAATCTCCGTCCTTTCAGATGACTTTTCAGACGGGGAAACAGAAAGTAATCAGGTGGTGAGAGATCAGGAGAGTATGGTGGGTGATCCAAAGCAGTTATGTTGTGCCTGGCAAGAAAATTCTTTACAATAATTCCGCGATGAGCAGATGTATTGTCATGCATAAGGAACCAGTTGTTTTCTACCCACTTTTGTGGACGTTTCCGTCTCACTGCGTCCCGGAGGCGATGGAGGATTTCTACGTGCAATTCTTTCGTTACAGTACGACCTTCTGGAATGAACTCATGGTGGATGAGACCCTGAGAGTCGAAGAAAACTTCCAACATAACTTTGCCTTTGGAAGTGTCCCTAGGAAATTTTTGCTTCCGTGGAGATGTTTTCGATTTCCACTCAGATGACTGTCGTTTAGGGACTGGGTCGTACAAGTAGCACCAAGTTTCATCACCAGCAATAATTTTGTTTAAAAAATCACCATCTTCATCAGCCATACTGATCAAGTCCCCAGCAAGAGTCATTCTTGTTTCTTTCTGTTCTGCCGACAACATTTTCGGAACTAACTTCTGAGACATGTAATGCATGTTGAAATGCCTGTGAAGAACATTTTGTACACTTCCGACTGATATTCCGACCTCTGCTGCTATATCTTTTATGGTTTTACGTCGGTCGTCCCTCACAACATTACGCACACGCTGAGCGATTGCTTCATTTGTTGCAGTTGTTGGTCGGCCGCTGCGTACGTATCGCGGCCACCAGAAAAGCGTTTATGCCAGGCATACACTTGAGTTTTTTTCATTGCTGCTTCGCCATATGCTTTTTCCAACAATCTTAATGTCTCTGCAGGAGTTTTGTGTAACAAAACACAAAACTTGATGTTTGTACGTTGCTCTGTGGACATAATTACAAAATGCGACGAACAAACAAAACACTATGACAAACAATTGCCTACAACTCAAAACCAACAATCGCCATTATCAACAAACTTTAAGAAAATGACATCATGAATGTTACCAACAAAACAAATGTATAATATCCCTTGTTATATATTAATACGAAAAATGGTAGTAAAATTCCGGGAACTTTTTGAACCCAGTAGTATGACTTCCTAAATACACAAAATCTGTCACTTGTTCTATTATTTTGTTACCAACCACTATTTTTGCTCATATAAGGTTTTTGCCAGAAACTGACATTACTTTTGTCTTTTCGGTTGAAGCAAGTAATTACTTGTATTTTAATAATCTGGTAGTAGGCATTGTTTATAGATGTTCCTGCCACTTTCTTTTATGATATCTTCTTGTTAATATTTATATAGGCCTATAGGCCTATATCTCATCTTTGTGTCTTTATTTCTTCTTGTACCTAATCCAGTACTTATATCTCTTCACACCCCTCAAGAGCTTTATCTCTAATGCTTGAATTAGTCCCTTAATCTTCGTTACCATGGTCCATTACTCACTGTCATACAAGATAATTTTAGCCGTCATCACTTTATAGAACTTTAATTTTGTTACGATGAAAGAGTAATGGAACGGAGAAAAATTCTCTCCGGCGCCAGGATTTGAACCCGGGTTTTCAGCTCTACGTGCTGATGCTTTATCCGCTAAGCCACACCGGATTCCAACCCGGCGTCGGACAGAATCGTCTCAGATTGTTCCAACTCTTGGGTTCCCTCTAGTGGCCGCCCTCTGCACTACGTCATAGATGTCTATGAACGTAGGACCGAAGTCCACACATGTGCTGAGGTGCACTCGTTATTAGTGACTTATTCCGCCGGGGTCCGACGGAATAAGCGCCGTGTGAAGTGATTTACGCATATCATATATATTATTTTAATGTACCGAAGTACATATGATATTTCCATGCAGATATTAGTGACTAGTGACTAGTTGGCCGGGATCCGACGGAATAAGCGCAGAATATGTATGTATGTATTTATTTACACTGGAAGTGGGCAAGCACCCGGTGGCAGTGGTATATACAATATTAACAATACACAATAAAATGATAAGCAATACACAATAAAATCTACAATACACAATACAATTTACAACACATATACAATTTTATACACAATACAATAAGAATACACAATACATATTATTGTGTTAAATTGTATTGTGTATTCTTATTGTATTGTGTATAAAATTGAAAATGCGTTGTAAATTGTATTGTGTATTGTAGATTTTATTGTGTATTGCTTATCATTTTATTGTGTATTGTTAATATTGTATATACCACTGCCACCGGGTGCTTGCCCACTTCCAGTGTAAATAAATACATACATACATATTCTGCGCTTATTCCATCGGATCCCGGCCAACTAGTCACTAATAACGAGTGCACCTCAGCACATGTGTGGACTTCGGTCCTACGTTCATAGACATCTATGACGTAGTGCAGAAGGCGGCCACTAGAGGGAACCCAAGAGTTGGAACAATCTGAGACGATTCTGTCCGACACCGGGGTGGAATCCGGTGTGGCTTAGTGGATAAAGCATCAGCACGTAGAGCTGAAAACCCGGGTTCAAGTCCCGGCGCCGGAGAGAATTTTTCTCCGTTCCATTATTCTTTCATCGTATGATGACGCAGAATATCAGCTTGGAAATATCATTTGTACTTCGGTACATTAAAATAATATATTTAATTTTGTTTCTTTTTTTTTTCTAAGAGATCTATTTACTTTTCCACACATCATTTGGTATTTGTGTATTTTATCATTAATATTCTTATCATATACATTTAGTCGCCCTTCAGACTGGGAGTGCCCTCTCACGCAGGCCGTTCTAGTGGGCCCATTGTTCTATCCGCACTAAGCCATCCTGCGCTACAGATCCCCCTGTGGGCAGCTTCCGAAGACTCTACTGCGTACATGATCCCTTTACCTTTCCGCGTAGGCTTCACCGCGGTACCTTATCCCCGCTCCCACGAGTTACCATGAGTCCAGGAGCGAACCCACCATGCATAGCACTACCACCAACCAACAACGAATGACCATATATCCACGGAGCCGAAGCTCGGCGGCGGCCCGCCCGAAACCTAGAAAAGAAACGGAGTAGATGATGATGAAGGAAGGGAGGTGTAATTACGATGGCAAAATGAATACGAGGCCCAAAGCCGAAAGTTACCCAGCATTTCTTATTCTATCGGTCGAGAGAAAACCTCGAAGAAGAAGAAGAAGACGAAGAAGAAGAAGACGAAGAAGAAGAAGAAGAAGAAAAAAGGATTTGAACCCGGCTCTCTCCTTTCACGGTGAGAAGTGCTAACCGTTAGGATACTCCAGTCCACACCTGTGGAGTAACGGTTAGCACGTCTGGCCGCGAAACCAGGTGACCCTGGTTCGATTCCCGGTAGGAGCAAGTTACCTGGTTGAGGTTTTCTCCGGGGTTTTCCCTCAACCCAATATGAGCAAATGCTTGGTAACTTTCGGTGCTGGACCCTGTGCTCATTTCACCATCATTATCACCTTCACCGCATTCAGACGCTAAATAAAGTAACCTGTTGATAAATCACCGTAAAATAACCTGTTAAAAAAAAAGGGATACTCCACAGCGGTGAACGCATTCTTATTATAGTTATTACTTATATTATTGCTGAATTAGTTGAAATGATTGACTTATTCAGTTGTCCTGTCATTTATTAATAGTGTTCTCATTGGTTCCTACCCTAAGAATACCATAATTTTCGTTTTTTATATTGATATATTCTTGTCCCATTCTTTGCAAAACAAGTGAAAATTAAAAACTGATATCTGGTGAGTATTTTCATTATTTAGGATGGCTGGCAAATCGTCAACAAAAAGGAGAGAATTAATAAATGTGTATCTGTGTGTGCGTGCGTACGTGTGTGTGTGTGAACCTTTGTCTAACTCTCTGATTAATGACTATATTCTCTGATACCTTGTAATAATGTTCACCTCTCTCTTCGTTCTAGAATATTAATTATAGACTTTGCATTGTTCGTGTGAGATACTTTGAGTATCCTCTTGTGTCTAAGATCTGCAAGAGTAATTTCCTATTAACTTGGTCGAATGCTTTCTCTAAGTCTATGAAAACTATGTGTCGCTTTGTTTTATTTCAGAATTAAATAAGTGAGAACTTGAATCAAATTTCTGTTTTTCCAGAGCCTTCCAAATTCCTAACCAAGGTGACATCTGTTAACAGGGACTGAGACAATAATCATGGAGGATTCGGACTTCGAAGGAATGTATCTCTACTCACTTTTATTCATAATAGTAAATAGGGATTTTCACATACGAATACAGCACATTTAACATTATTAAAAGTTTCTTAAGTAATGGAAGTCACAATTTAGAAGTAAAAGCAGGAAAACGTACTAAAATAAAAATGGAAAGAGAAAGTAAGAAAAAGGAGATAATGAAAATATAAGAAAGAATAAAGAAATAGAAGTAATGACAGAAGAAAGTCAGAGAAATAGGACAAAAAGATGGAAAGAGAGTGAGGGTGAAATGGAACATAAGAAGTGAAACGACACAGAAGGGAAAAAGAAAACAAGAAAGACTGGAAATTAAAAGTAGAGGAACGGTAAAGGAAAAAAAGATCAATGAAAAGGTAGAAATGAAGGAAAGTTAAACAAAAAATGAATGGAGGATTAGGCGAGAGAGAAAGAAGTCGAGGAAAAGTAGTCAAACAATAAAAAATAAAGAGCAAGGAGAAGAAAAGATATGAGAAAGTTATTGAAGTAAACGGAAAACAAAGTAGAATACGAATAAATAAAGCAGAAAGAAAGAAAGGAAGAAAGAAAGAAAGAAAGAAAGAAAGAAATCTAGTGAAAAATAAATAGAAAAATAAGGAAGAAATAAAACAGTTGAATAACTACATTAATTGAAAGTAAGGATGATGAAAATCAAGATTTCAGGTACAACTCCCTGTAAAGTTGATTTGAATCATTTTTCCCTACAAATTATTCAAATCAACTTTACAGGGAGTTATACCTGAAATCTTGATTTGCATAATACACGTCACTGTTCGTTAACAGAAAACCACAATTTAAGTCACACGGAGTTAGTGTGCACTTGAAGTTGATTGCTTGACGTTTGTCAGCCCACTTTGAGGTTTGTGGATATAGAGGGAAAAATTGGATGGGTGTCGGTTAGATTACCCGGGTATTTCAGTTGGTAGAGCGTTGGTACGTTAAACCAAAGGTCCCGGGTTCGATGCCCGGCCCCGGAACAATTTTTCCCTCGAAATTATATAAGGATGATGAATTAGACAAGGAGAAATAGAGGGGGAAAAATAACGAAATAAAGGGTAGAGAAGTGAAGGGATAGATAATGTAGGAAAGAAAAATAAAATGAAAAGAAAACAAAAAATAATTAATGAAGGAAAGAAAGAAACTGAAAGAAAGAAGAGGCAAAGGATACTATAAAGAAATAAATGAGAAAGAAGAATGGAAGATCGAATAGATCAAAATGAATAGGTAGAAAAGCAGGAAGAAAGAATAGAGAAGGAATTGAAAAAAAATTGAAAGAAAGAATGGTGAGTTAGTAAGAAAATGAAAGGGAAATAATGAAATGAAGGAGAACATAGAATTAAAGGAGGAAGTAAATTAGGAAAGAAAAATAAAATAGAAAGACAACAAAAATGCAAGAATTAATATAAATGGAACAAACGGAAGAAAAGAAAATGTGATCGATGAAAATAAGGTTGAAAAAGGAAGAGGAAAGAAAAATTTGCTATTTGCCTTAAAGCCGTCGAAATATCCTAATATTATATTTTCACTTTAAATGGAGCATTTTGTTTTGTGATTTGACTGTACAGTACCTCCATTAATCAATTCCTTATTGATGTCTGGAGAAGACTCGCGTGTGTTCAAAGGCTGATCCACGTTGCGATGAACCCAATTACTATAGCTCACACATCAAACATTGAACGTTTGTTCGTTGCTTCCTTTGTCAAAGGGGAGCTACATTTTCTTGCGTCTGAATTTACGTGTTCAACAAGCAAGTAAATTACGTTTCTTGAATAATTCTAGATTCAACATTTGAATTTTAGAATTACGCTGCGTCTAGTCTGGAAACGCTTTTAATTCTGCTACAGAGAATTCGAAAGCTTAGAGAGCCGTTATCTAGCAGTTAAAGGAATACAGCTTAGTTCATAGCGGAACGAAATTTTTGTATATACTTCATGGAGGAATGAAAAAGAGTTCAGAATCTTGTCATGAGAAGTAAAAAACACAGATTTTGCGATGCTTTTTCCTTAGTCGGTTATTTAACGACGATATTCTACTACAATGCTCCCTCGATATAGCAGAAAACCAATGTTTACCTACTTAGGTATAACACGCTGAGCAAGTAACCTGCAGTCGGCAAGCATCATGTTTAGGTAGAGCATGAAAGTCAATGAATATTCTAGACAAAAAAAATTGAACACATGGGAATATATATTTAAGAGTTCTTAATTCATTATAAAAGTGAATCTGATAGAACGTTAATACAAATTAATTTTATTCCAAGAATATTTTTATCTTAGAGATAAAATAATAAATAAATACTTACTTACTCACTCACTTACTTACTTTCTTACTTACTTATTGGCTTTTAAGGAACCCGGAGGTTCATTGCCGCCCTCAAATAAGCCCGCCATTGATCCCTGCCCTTAGCAAGATTAATCCAGTCTCTACCATCATATCCCACCTCCCTCAAATACATTTTAATATTATCTACCATCATATCCCACCTCCCTCAAATACATTTTAATATTATCTTCCCATCTACGTCTCGGCCTCCCCAAATGTCTTTTTTCCTCCGGCCTCCCAACTAACACTCTATATGCATTTCTGGATTCGCCCACACGAGCTACATGCCCTGCCCATTTCAAACGTCTGGATTTAATGTTCCTAATTATGTCAGGTGAAGAATACAATGCTTGCAGCTCTGCGTTGTGTAACTTTCTCCATTCTCCTGTAACTTCATCCCTCTGATCCCCAAATATTTTCCTAAGAACCTTATTCTCAAATACCCCTAATCTTTGTTCCTCTCTGAAAGTGAGAGTCCAAGCTTCAGAACCATATAGAACAACCGGTAATATAGCTGTTTTATAAATTCTAACTTTCAGATTTTTTTGACAGCGGACTAGATGTCAATGAATATTCTAGACAACAAAAAATTTAACATAATGGAATATATATTTAAGAGTTCGTAATTCATTATAAAAAGTGAATGTGTTAGAACATCAATACAAATTAATTTTATTTCCAAGAATATATCTATCTATAATATGAAATAGTAAATAAATAAATAAATAAATAAATAAATAAGTAATGAAGTGAGTAAGGAAGTAAGTAAATAAATAAATAGTTAAATAAATAAATATTACATTAAACTCTCCAGCAATATCCTTAAGGGGGGAGGTACACCATTGGTCTGCAAAAATTTAGTGAAATTCACTTTTTTATATATAGGGTGTAACAACTTTAATGTTTAGAATTTCTGGAACATGTTCCCTGACACGTTCTACGTCGATTAAATTTAACATACCTATATCCAAAGTTCTATAGGTTTGGAGTATTTGTACCCCAAAATTAAATTTTTTAGTTTAATTTTATCGCTGAATACTGAAAGAAGTAACACCAATTTCCGAGAGTGACATGTCTGTGTCATTATTTTTATTAGTACCATATTACATTTTAATATCAACTACTTGTGAGTATGAAAGAAGCAGTGAAAAGTTGAAAAAAAATGTCCTTAAGATTCCAAACACTGTACTTCTTGAAATTTGCCAATAGGCACGTGAAAATACCTGTGCACTAAGAATCCTACGGTTTGGGAACCGTGCTTGATATGGCAAAACAGCTGCTGTTGCATTGCCATCACACAGTCCATACACATAAACTATGTCGGCGTATTCCTGATGCGTGTACACAAAAGGCATGTTTTAATGGTCAAAACTCAATAAAAAGACTAGTAACAATACGGTTTATTTTTCTGACAGCTGTTATTTTAAACTGTTGTCTGTTTCGTTTCCTTAGCAACCTAAACAATTTTAATTTAATTTCTCTTAAAAGTAAAATTTCCTTCATTCACTGCTATTCAAATGTTTCTTATGTATCTCTACTTAGTAATGCCATAAAATAGGCCTTGTATAAACGGTATAATGCTTGGAGCTGCAAGAAGTTGTATTTTTCCAGCTCTGTTATCTCTGTAAGGTCTCAATTTCGGATATAGATATGTTAGGTTTAATCAACGTAGAATGTGTCAGGGAGCATGTTCCAGAAATTCTAAACATTAAAGTTGTTACACCCTGTATATCTCAGCTACTATAAAAGCTAAATGAACAAAACCTTTCATGCTTAATATACATACATTACACTTTATAAAACAGTATTCAGAATCTTGAAATAGCTAATAATTTTCGTGTAAAAGTAAAAAAAAAAAAAATTCAGGTTTTTTTACAACCGCAAAGCAATTAGGCTATATAATATCTACAATTAAATAAATATCTGCATAATTCTTTGACAGAAATATTCTAAAGATCTACATCAATAACATAGTCTAGGATCTTTTATCTGTTACTTCAGGAAATATTTTTAAATAAAATTTTAGAAGATTTAATGTTGAAGAAAAAAAAAAGGTTGGTTCATTGGAATTTCCACTCCGTTATGCTTTCAGGACGAGTTCTTAAAACATACATCACTATGTGTTTTATATGGTAATGATGATATAAACAACAACAACCTTATAACAATCCCTTTTTTGTATTAAATAATTTGGATAAACTATTTTCAATTTTAATTTTACAATTATTCCTTAAATGTATTGAACTCAGAATTATTATTTTTATTTAATTGTGACTATTAAACTTTACAGGCTATTGAAGTACTTAAATGTTAAAGTTTACTGTCAAATTCTGAATCAGTACTAAATTTTTGCGATCCAAGCGGCAAATAACTAACTCTACTGGGTAACTCAGTAACGATGAGAGCGAAATTTATGATCATATGTATGTAATTAGCCTATGATACAGAAGCAAAATTTTTTTTAAGAATGGGGGTTTTGAAGGAATCTCACTGTTTAGGCTTTGAATTGTAGGAATAACAGAGGACGAAAAAAAAAAAAACTAGCTTATGCTTGACATGTGTTGTTAACGTGGTTACGTTTCGGTTTTTATCTTTCTATTTAATTTAATCGTTAAGTTAAATTCTGGTGTAATGATGTCAGATATAAACAATGAGAACTTGCTAAAATCAAATACAAAATATTTGAGCGAAAAGTTCCGTGCAGGCACGTAACACTTCGAGAACAGCCAGTTTATGAATTTCAAAAGGAATTTATTAATTAAAATTGGCTCTAAACAAGCAAGATGGCTCAAATGGTAACGTTTGAGACTCACATTTGGAAGGTCCTAGGTTCGAACTCTGTAGTCTACCAATCTATTTTTTTCATCGTTTCCTTCAATCACTAAACCAAATATCGGATTGAAAATTTACATTATAACCCAGCCAAGTTCTCTTTACCGACGGCAGGAGTCCGAACTACTAAGCTCGTTGCATGTTTCCTGTTTGTAGAGATAGCAGCGACCTCATTTCCAATCGGTAATAAGAAGTTGGTGGACCTATACCATGATTTATCACTATCTTAATCACCAGTATCATACATATTTGAAACAAAATACAAATCAGTTTGACACATGAACACAAGTGATCTATAACACACGACAATAGAAACAGAATCTCAGCAATACTCAACGGACTACTGGGAAAACCAAAGATGCTATACACGCGATGTGGCATTATGTTAAATCTTGTATAAAGAAATACTTATAAAAAGAACTAAACTGCTGTACCGACGGCATTCATGGACGTCTGTACCAGTAGCGGCCGGTGAACGAAATCCTCGGTGAGGCCAGATGCAACTAGTTGAGTACCTCCGATAGGAAATGTTTATTTATGATATTAATTATTATTGTTATTACATTATTAATATCATTATTACTGTATTATTATTATTATTATTATTATTATTATTATTATTATTACTATTACTCTATTATTATTACTATTAATGAAAAATAATAATTTCGCTCACCAAATAAGCTCTTATGCTGTGAGTTTCAGTGATTGTTTCAGTGTGATGAAGCAACCCATATTGTGTGTTAAAAATCCCCTTTCTTTATTTTATTTTTATTTTTTTCCCTTGACAGCAAGGCCAACAGAGAAGTTTATTTTGCACCACATTACCACTTAACCATTTATGTTTCCCATACCAGGATGCAATAGAAACTCGCGTTTTAAGATTATCTGTCAGAAAAATTGTCAATGATGTCGTAGGTATCTCGATAGACTCTCTCTTTATTTAAAATTTTCTTTGTTTCAAGATTATTTCTTCTCGAAAAAGGACACTTTAACAATGAATTAACTACACCAGCATTATTTCTCGCATTTGTTTCTGTTTATATTTTGTCGAAATATATAACAACATTGGCCCAGATTCACTACTGTACTACGAAGTACAATAGTAGAACACCCTCGCTTATGTCATAAACTGAGACATAAGGGGAGAGAATCGAGTGGGTCTCTGCCTGCCAAAGAGTGGGAATTTTTGTTATTTATGGCCTATTTAGGAAGACAAGTCACCATTGCTATTCCCACCCCACTCTACCCTTGAGTCCGGCCCATGGTTGGGAGGAGTGAAACCTGATCAGGTCACGAGGCCAGACGAATTGTGCCTCAGCTACAACGTTTTAAGCGCAAGCTTAAAGCCCGCGAAAATACAGGAAATGCAGAAACCAGACCCGGCACGAGCGATCCTGGCCTCAGGAACAAATTTTACTGCAAAACAGATCTATATACATCACAAGCCAGACCCGACACGAGCGATCCTGGCCTCAGGAGCAAATTTTACTGCAAAACAGGTCTATGTACATCACAAAGTTTTCAAATGCTTCTACAGCGATATATGCTTCATTCAAATAACTAATACATTATATAAAAACACAAAATTTGGTTTCAGTTAAGCCAAGTGACTGAGGCCCGGCCTCACTTGCTTCAGTCAATCAGCCGCCACTGGTCTGTACAGTCTAAGTTTTTTTCTGCTTAATATCAGAAACAAGGGATCTTTCCTATCACTGTACTCTGTACTATATTTACATTTCATAATTGGGGCGTTGAATACGAGACTTTTATGAGTTCTTAAAATTTCTAAATTTTTGCTTGTCTAAAGTTCAAAAGTTCTAAGGCAGCGGTCATCAGCACAGTGCACCCTCGGGCTAGCGTCTCTTACCCGCGGATAAGACATTGCACTAGCATGCTTCCGTGGCTGGTGGCGGGTATGCTTTCTGCCTCCTCTTTCTGCACGATGGTGCATATTAAGGTACACTCCTTACCCTTTACCAATTTCAGCGAGTGTTCCCGACTACTACCCATGGTGTTGTTAAAAATTGTGTTTTACAGATTTTGTCAATTATCGGTAATATCATTGTATGGATATTTACCTATTTTCTGTCGATGATTGTTGAATTGAATGTATTGTATATTATAATTATTTCTATTCTATTTATTTACCATGTTTTATTTTTAATAAAATCAATGATATTAACTTTCCGATGTATCAGTTTGTAGTCATTAAACTTGTAATAATAGGGCCTGCAGTACATTTAATTACAAGTTACGTGGCATTTTAAATTAGTCCCAGTTCAAGTCAAATTCTGTACTTTCCATATTGTTCCTTTCTTAAAATTTATTGAAATTTAAGATGCAATAATATGCAAATTTTAATTTAATATTACGGCCCGCGTCACCGTTTTTGGTGTGTGAAATAAGTACCGGGAACGTTAAGTGCGAGTGTTTTACATTTTCCGCAGTCAGTCTGACATCTGTGTTTGTCATAAGGCTGATGTGACGTGTATAGGAAGTGGTACCATTCTCAGCTGCACTCTCAACATGCTCACAAACACGGCACTATATATCTAGGAAACACGCTGTCGCCAGTTACATGTTTTGTGATGTGTTTATGATTTTTTTTCCAAGTTAATAGATACGGTGAGCGTGTAGTTATAGTTATTCGCCACAAGTCGCGCTAGTAATGCTCAGCTAACATGTTGTCATAGTCCTATCAACACACAGTTTTCTTACTGTATAAATATCTATACTGTGGTAAAACTAGAAGTTATACGGAGTTCTCAGAAGCATTAAGGAAAAAAAGGTTTAATCGCAATTTTACTCAAACATTAAGAAGCACTTTTGCTTTCATCAAGAAAGATGTGTAAATAATTTATGAAGTCATACTAAGATTCTTTGAACGGGGTATGATATGTAACCATGCATTATGTCCTGCTGCATAAATCAATCTTTACGTACAAAGCAGGAGTCCCACAAAGTGAATATCGTAGGGTACAAAGAAAAGCCGCTGATATTGAAAATTGTTTTTAAAAATTAAGAAGACCTAGAACGATCACAAAGACTTTTATTCTATCCCAAAACTACGGATGGTAAAGATTTATTTCACCTTTTATTACATGATGGTTCGCATTAGGCCATTCTTCGGCATGATGTATCCATGAATTACACCTGCGTTTTGCAGGGATATCCAAATGATCTCTTACACAGTTTATTGGCCATTGAGATAGATTTAATAAAAGGTAATTCTGGAATATTACAGTGTGAATATTGACCTCGAAATATATGAGACAAAGTTTTAACTGAATGATACACGGTATACAAATGTGGCTTTAGCATTTTACATGATTTGCACACAATAAATACACGAATAGCAAGGAAATGTACTATTAACTTTACTTTTTAACTTTGCTCTAGGGTATGCCATTAGGAAAGTCCAGGATAACAGAGAGGGTTTGGAATTGAACGGGTTACATCAGCTGCTTGTCTATGCGGATGACGTGAATATATTAGGAGAAAATCCACAAACGATTAGGGAAAATACGGGTATTTTACTTGAAGCAAGTAAAGAGATAGGTTTGTAAGTAAATCCCGATAAGATAAAGTATATGATTATGTCTCGTGACCAGAATATTGTACGAAATGGAAATATAAACATTGGAAATTTATCTCTTGAAGAGGTGGAAAAATTCAAGTACCTGGGAGCAACAGTAACATATACAAATGATACTCGGGAGGAAATTAAACACTGACTAAATATGGGAAATGCCTGTTATTATTCGGTTGAGAAACTTTTATCATTCAGTCTGCTGTCAAAAAATCTGAAAGTTAAAATTAATAAAACAGTTATATTACTGGTTGTTCTTTATGGTTGTGAAACTTGGACTCTCGCTTTGAGAGAGGAACATAGGTTAAGGGTGTTTGAGAATAAGGTGCTTAGAAAAATATTTGGGGCTAAGAGGAATGAAGTTACAGGAGAATGGAGAAAGTTACACAACACAGAACTCACGCATTGTATTCTTAACCTGACATAATTAGGAACATTAAATCCAGACATTTGAGATGGGCAGGGCATGTAGCACGTATGGGCGAATCCAGAAATGCATATAGAGTGTTAGTTGGGAGACCGGAGGGAAAAGGACCTTTGGGGAGGCCGAGACGTGGATGGGAAGATAATATTAAAATGGATTTGAGGGAGGTGGGATATGATGATAGAGGCTGGATTAATCTTGCTCAGGATAGGGACCAATGACGGGCTTATATGAGGGCGGCAATGAAACTCCGGGTTCCTTAAAAGCCAGTAAGTAAGTAAATACACGAATATGGAGTAATATAATTTTATCTCTATTTCGAAATGTTTAGTAACAAAAATGATCGTTGATGCAGTAGTGATTCCTACGTTACAGGCACATGGCCGTTGACAACATCAGTAGTTCATTTCTGAAGCTCCATAGCCAGCTCCTTCAGAAACTGTCGAACAGTTCAGAATGTAAGTGGAAGTTATCGAAATAGTGAACAATAAGTACCATGAAATATTACTAATAAGTTTATAATATAAAAATTGTAAATGCTATATTTATTAAATGCATATCGCTTAATATTTTGCACATAATTTAGAAAATATATATTCTTCTGTAGGCCTATAAGGGTGCCCCAAAACACATTTTTTCTTAAATGACAGCATATACTTCATTTTACATTTTTTAACTGTCCTCTTTATTCTGTGCGTGAATTAATTTTCAACGTTTAATTATGTATATATTTATTAATATATTGTACGTACATAGGATGTGTCCAGTTACAGCGTTCACATGTAAAACAGTAGGTCTATTCATAATAAAATTTCTGTAATCTGGCATTATAGACGGCAATACGTGAAGACAAAATCAACCTAAAACATTTCTAAATGAATAGGAGTGGAAATATCTGAGCCGAAATATATATTTCAAAGAAATAACTCATTTTTAATTGTGATTATTCAAATTTCAATCCTTTCAATTAATTATCTTATTATTATTATTTACTTCTATTCGCTATGATAAAATGTATCCATTATTTAAAAAAAATGTCATTTTAAGTATTCAAAACTCTGTAAATAGGCGAAAAATAATGAGCATTGACCTTTACTTTTTTTATGAAAACTATATTGTGAAACAAAAAAGTAGGCCTGTATGGAATCCATATGCATTTTATTTATTGTGAGAATAATCTTCTGTTGTCCATAAGGTGGCTTTAAATAAATATTTTGTTTGTTATTAAATACATATGACAGTATATTTTGTGCGAGATCGTGCGTATTTGCTTGTTTTCCGCACAGAACTAATACGCGGTAAGTGTGAAATACCACATTCAGTATTCCCAACGTAACACACATAACAATTTCCCTCTACTTACCCCTTAAGCGCGACATTCATTTTACTGCTTTAGGCTTTTAACATATTATTTTTAGAGACGTTTAACATAGTAATAATTATAAATTGGAAAATTACCACTGCAATTTCACCTAAATTGCAATATTAATTATTGTTTTTAAATATTTGCAAAAATTAAGTAAAGTCTACTACTCCACGAAACTTATTGCATTCCTGACACAAGTAACATTAAGGAAGCCGTGAAAAAATCAACAAGGTTCCAGATGCCGATGTTATTACTGCAATATGTTATATAAATAATATTGTTAAAATATTAAAATGAAAAATAAATCATTACATAACCTTACCGTTTGTTTTAAGTTCGCATTTATAGACTGGGGGGGGGGTGGAAGACAGACGTATATCACGGCCTGCTGGAGTATAGTAAACACAGAAAACATTTTACAGCAACAATGTTGAAGAAAGATATTTTGGTTTTCCGAAGTTGGCGTCATTAAACAGAAACCAAGATGGAGATTTCATTGCAACTAATTAGAAATTCGTCTTTCAGGTATGTAATAAACAATCTTCGCACAAAATAATGTACGATACACGAGCGGTATGTTTGTTTTCATGTTCTCGGAAATTAAAAAAGCTCAACTACGTTTCGCTTTTTCAATCTTTTCCTCGACCATGAAAACGTCAACATACCGCTCTTGTAACGTATATTACTATTGGACGTGAATAGCATTCTCATTGTTCATTGCCTCTACCGCCCTATAGGAATAAGCAGATGCAACACAGAAACGGAGCGGGGAGAAGAGTCAGAACCCTTCTTTGCAAGCGAAGCTAGTATTATCCATGTGCATCTAACTTGTACTCAAAGTAACTCTGTACTAATTAGCAGGCTTCGAGACTTGGGACCCGATACAATAAGTTTACTGTGCATGTACTATAGGTTGTTGACTCCCTCAGGTAGTGAAAGGTAGAGATGTGTTGAGGTAACAACGTTGCTATTTAGAATAGAGTACGGTAGTATGGGGAGAAAACACACGTCCTGAAAGTAAATATACATTACACAATGATAATGTGAAAAGAATGTGAAAAGCATTTATTCTCCTGTCTTTTATAAGCATTTGTGTTTAATTATACACAGTGTTAATGGTGGAAATAAACATGTAGAAATTTTAATTTCTTCATTTATCCTATTGGTCGTCTTTAGGAAGTGCAGTTTCAGTACCAAATTGCAATGTACTAAGAAGATACATTTTCAGTGTCTCAAACGTAAATCTTTTTCTGTTATCTGTCAAACACAGTTTGTTCTGTGAAAAGCGGCGTTCTACGTCGCATAACGTAATAGGAACAAAACGAAAAAACCTAACATCATTGCAGTCTCTAAGAGACAGTCCTTTATTCTCGGGTGACTCTATGTCCACTAATTTGCTGTTTACATTACACAATGTTCCATATCCGTTATTTTTACATAAAATTGATTTCCACTTTTTTACGCTTTCAGTAACCGGTGTACTTGGTGTCTCATTAATTCTTTGTATCATTTCCTCGATTAATTTGAGGGCTTCCGGCATCTCTTGCTCTGACTTTTCTAACCGTGTAATAGTTTCAGATACAGTTTGAAAATGGGTTTGTATAAAAACCAAATTATTCGTCAGAACCGTTCAAATCCAGAGCGTTTTCCTTTGCGTATTTGTTGGCATTCGTTCTATTGTACCCCCACCCACTGTACGCTTCACCACTATACTCAGTATGTCGTTATGCGGATATCCCACTGAACTGCTCTATTGGGTCCGAAGTCTCGAAGCCTACTTATTAGTTATTATTGACGTCATCATCACCATAATAAACATCGTCATCTTCTTATTATTCTTCTTCTTTTTGTCCTTCGGTTTTTTTTTCCGATTTTCTTCTGTTATAAAGCTATGATACTTCTTTGTTCATATTTCTTTTCCAGCTTCCCCTGGTTCTTTCGACCTCCCTTTCTTAGAATTTATACCGTAAACAGGTTGTTTGTTTACTTGTTTGTTCACTGATTTGTTTGTTTTCTCCTTATGAAAGCATTGAGCTTATAGCTATGTTTACAGAAGTGGAATAGGCCTACATGGAACACATTTTAGCTGTGGTAAGAAATATCGTTTGGGACGCAGTTTCAACTGTTGAAGAGGTGGTAATTAATATTAAATAGTACTCGTATTGGACAGATTCCCAATCTGCGTGTTGTCAAAATGGTTGAGCCCAGACTTCATTTAAATTTATTTATAACAGTCTTTGCGTGCGTGGTCGCTGGGATGACCGTGTAATAACTTAAACACAAATTCCTTCCAAGTCAGGGAAAGGAAATCAGATCTAAAACCACTTAAAAGGCTTTGTGAATATTGATTTTTCCCTTCCTGTAATTTCTTTATTTGTAGATGGAAAGAATATTTGGTGATACTGGGTGTTCATTTCAAAGTGTGTCATGACGTCACTGTTGTTGAGTCACCGATTTGAAGCGAGTTTCAGCTTATATGTCAGAGATTTTGCTTATTATTCAAGGCGTTCTTCAATCTGAACTTGAGAACGTGTACGGTATAACTTGAACGTCGTAGCAACAGATGGCGGTCTGTACTGTCTGTGTGCTACCATAACCTCTTTCGAACTGTGTTTTGCACCGGCAAGTCGTACGCAGGGTATTTGTTATCATCGGTTGCGTACGGTAACATTCCACAACACAAATCAAATGCTCCGTGTCCATGTTGACCGTCGAAGTTAATGTCAACAGATACGTAAGTAATCGTCTTAATCCTCTCCCCATATCCCGACAGTACGTATTTCCAAACAGTTCACATTCCTGCCACTACCGGCGTTATCGTACGCATCGGTACGTACTCTTCAGAATGAACGCCGTACTTGCTAGGCAACTTCTCTGCCTCCTAGGTAATACACTTTTGCGGAAGTGTAGGAAGATTGAATTCTCTAGGTTCATCGGCTAGCCACATGACGGCATACAGCGAGCCATAACACACTTTGAACTGAACACCCAGTATTTGGCCTATTAAAATTGAATTGAAGTAAAAAGGTAATAAAATATAGCGTTATTATTGCACATAAAGCTGTTTTAATTAACGCTATAGTTGTATTAAAAATTACTACATCTTACATCCATTTGTTTTAATTCCTGTTTTCATAAATGTCTTACACTTCGATATGTGAATATGTTATGATTAATCGGGTTTTGACATCGTATATCTTCAAATGTACAGGGACATCATTTTATTTTTACTTCAATTTTTATTGTACCTGAGTTTTTGAATGTACTTCACTCCCACCCCTTCTACTAAGGAAGTTCCAACTCCACACAGAACCAAGACCGTAGATAGTAAGCAGTACTGAGTTACTGAGTATAGTACGTTCCAGAAATATGTTCGCGTTTTCCAGTGACGAAAGAGCTTTCAATATTGAATCATATTTTCGCACAGGTACTGTCCGTTTGCCTACGTCGCATCCCGATTTCCCCCACCTGCTTCTGCTCGCCCCTCTGTAAAAGCTGGGCTGTCTTAGCTCTTTTCTGAAAACATTAATTTCTCTTAGGAATTGGACGTTTACGTAATATTATACAGCTGTTTAATTTAACTGAAATAAAAGGGCCTCGTTAAGTAATTAACTGTCACGTGATTTCCTCCCTTTCTACAATCCTGCGGCATAACCACTTGGACGGACAGTAGATAGGATGTCTGAGTAATTTTATATTTTCGGGTCGGGCAGAAGTGAAGATTGAATTCACAGTACGTAGAGTAGGTACAGAATTATTTCAACATGAGTTACTAGTACGAAACTGGCAATTGGATGCACAAAAGAACTGAAGCCTGTATCGAAATGAACGGCCAGCATTTTCAAAATTGTGTTTAAATATTCATATTATGATTATTTTTCAATTTAACTTTTTTCTCTATATTGTACGCTAATGTGCTGTAGACAGTATAATATACACTGCATAATGAATACGTTCGCATGGATAACTCACTTCGTGAGTAAAAACACTTATTCTTAATACAGTACTGTACTTTGATTAAAGAAAAACCTAATGAAAATTATCAAACTCAAAATCGCGATATTTCCTAGTTTACGTAAATGGATGAACTACTTTTCTTCCATCCTATACCTAGTAGAGTGATTTGTGTTTTACGCCAGTATCATCGAACTCCAGTCTTGGAGGGCGGAGCAAGCGGTGTTTCCAGTTCTCTAAAGGTATAGACAGGTTAATATTAAAAATGTTATTAAAAAAAAATTATGTCCCCGTATAATGTCCACCCATTTGTACTAATAGACAATCGAAAGAGAACATTTTCGAGTTCTGTACATATCATTACAAATGTTGTATGTGTCCTCCTAGTGTTACCCGACACACATTTATGCAGTAGTCCAGTTCCACCCATACACGTCGATGTTCCTCAGCGCAGCTGTAATGCGATCCTGGAATTCAGGCAATGTTGTCGGCATAGGTGGCATGTAAACATTCTCTTTCACGTACCCCCAAAGAAAAAAATCACAAATTGGAGGTCAGGAGACCGTGGGGGCCAACTGAGGGCCACACAGTTGCGTGAAGAATGTCCAGTTCGCGACTTGCTCGACGTGGTGATTTTTGTGGGCTACGAGCGAATGCCTCTCGGATTCTCTCCACCTTTTCAGCTGAAACACCTGGTCGTCCTGAGCTTTTTCCTTTACACAAGCACCGTTTGTATTTCAATTGTCGATACCACCGCATAATGCTTTGGTGGGTTGGTGGGTCTCCTCTGTACTGTCTCCGGAACGCACGCTGTTCAGTGATGATGGATTGACTACTCTGATATTCCAAAACACAAAATGCTTTCTGTTGATCAGTCACAATTTTACCAACAGCCACTAGTGAGTCACTGAAGAGTCAGAATGAAATCTGAGATGAGTGATACCAAATTTAAGAATATGCTCTTTCTATTGGCTATGAGTAAAAATGGGTGGACATTATAAATTTTAAGCTATACGATGTCAAAAACCTGATGAATCATTTGTATACACTCCGTAAATTATTTCTTCATAATTACTTATTTGTTTTGTCTTTCCTTTGGCTTGACAACTGACCTACAGACTTGACAACTGACCTTTCGAACAAGCTGCAGCGTGTGCACAATATGTGTGTCAGATTCATCAGCAATGCTCACAAATTTGACCACATTACACCCTCGTTCAAATCTTTATCCTGATAGCAACTTAGTAACCGTAGAAAACTTCATTCGCTGTCTCTTCTGTTTCGAGTTCTCCACACTTCTACTCCAAATTATCTTCGTTCCCGGTTTAACTACTTATCCTCCAATCACAATCTAAACACCAGGTCACAGGAGAGCCAAATTCTAGCAATTCCTGCGCATAGAACATCCCACTATTCATCCTCTTTTACTGTCTCAGTCCCCCGTGAATGGAATTCTCTACCTCAGGAGATTAGGGGCTGCCAGACAATAACCGGTTTCAAGAAAAGGCTAAACGATTTCTTACGGGCGCAGTCAAATTGAAGTTATAATTGTGATCGAGTTTAATAATTTAATTTAATTTAGGTATGGCTATCATTATTATTATTATTATTATTATTATTATTATTATTATTATTATTATTATTGCATATTTATTTTATTGGTGTTGTGAAGATGAAAAGAATTGACATTGTATTATATTAATTATGTATTATATTGTCTTGTATTGTAGTATTGCATTGCTTTGAATTGTATTGTATTGTATTAATTATGTTATATTCATAGCATTCTAGTAATTTTCTATCATATTGGTTGAGTGGAAGAGAAGGCCGAATGGCCTTAACTCTGCCAGTTAAAATAAACCATTATTATTATTATTATTATTATTATTATTATTATTATTATTATTATTATTACTAGGAAATTCATTTCAAAAACAAGTAAGCAAGGACCTGAACTTGCGTCATAGGCTGTGGTATCTTAACACTAGTGGGAATGTTTTGTCATTAACCAGAACTTAATCAATTATTGATTCACTATGTCTGGCCAAACATGTACATTTATAAATGTCTTTACTGTCCTCAAAAATCCATATTCTTTCACCGGCCTTGAACTCACGAACTCTGGGGTCAATAATGACGATAACAGCTACCATACTATCTCCTCGAACTATTGTCCGAGAGATTTGCGAATCATTTTAGAAGTAGGCCTATTTTGATACTCTTATTATTAATTTTAAATATTCCTGCGTTATTGAAGTTTTGTAAGCTGTGTTTATCAATATTATTTTTCCGCATAGGCGACCTGTGTAATAAAAAAATGTACGAAAACATGTATAAAGAGTTGGAAGGTCTCTAGAAACTGGGGTGAAGTTTCAGCGGAGACCATTAATCTTGCAGGATGGGTTAGCTATGTCTGTCCCCTGTAGTGGCACTTGAACGCATCTCCTAAGATAAACGCAGAACTGAGTTTGACGTATTGCCCATGCCACTCTGCACAGCCCGAGGGACAGGGTGTTTAGAAAATGAAGATATCTTCGATGGTCAAGTGAAAATGATACTTTCAGTAATCGAAAGAATATGAGCCACCACTGTGGAATAACGGTTAGCATGTCCGAACATGCAACGAGCAGGCCCGGATTCAAACGCTGGTTACAACAAATTACCTTGTTGGGGGTTCTTTCCGAATTTTTCCTCTCAACTACTTGGAGCAGAATAATTGCTGGGTGACTTTCGGCATTGGACCTCCGGACTCATTTCGCCTTCATTAATTCCGACACCATGTATCGTCTTTCAGGTAAACTTGAAGTCCACGGCTGTTAGCACGTCTGACATTGAAACTAACGGGTCCGAGTTCAAATCTTGGTTGAGAAAGTTACCTGGTTGAGGGTTTTCCCTCAACCCATTAAGGGTATATGTACGTGAACGATCACAAATATTATCAGAAAATACAGGTTCTAAATTTCTAAAATTTTATAAGAAAATGAACTCACAATTGGACAAAAATTACAAGGTAACACAACAAGACTTATTAGAACTTAAATATCTGATAAAAGTATAAGAAAGGTTACTAATACTATTTTTCAAACCAGTTTTATCAGAGTATGGAAACAAATCTGCAGTTACATCATTTGGAACTATAACATTGTTATGGTCTCTCTGACATCTTTAACATTTTTCCTGCATGTAATAAACACTTATTTCTGAAAAGTAGACTACTCTCAGACATGTAGAGTTGTTTATTTTAATACAATTAATTTTTTATTTGTCCTATATAAAATATATTGATATTTAAATGTTTTGTGACCTAATTTTTCTACTTTCAGAGAAATGGGCATTACTGTTGTCTACATTTTACATAAATTCATGTTAAATCAGTGTACAAAATTTCAGAATTATATCTCTAATGGTTGTGGAGTTATGAAATAATATGTGTAAAAATTTTCAAATTTTGGAAAATTTAATTTAGAGTATTAAGCGAATTCTTAAAAATATTATTAGTAATCTTTTTTATACTTTTTATCAGATATTTAAGGTCTAATTAGTCTTGTTGTGGTACTTTATAATTTTTGTCCAATTGTGAGTTCATTTCCTTATAAAATTTTAGAAACCTACAGCCTGCATTTTCTGATAATGTTTGTGGTCGTTCATGTACATATACCCTTAAGAGGAAATGCTGGATAAATTTGGGCGCTGGACCCTGGACTCGTTTCGCTGGCATTATCACCTTCATATCATTCAGACGCTAGATAACCATAGCTGTTGAAAAAGCGTCCTAAAATAACTAATAAGAAAAACTTTCGGCGTTGCAGTCTGAACTCATCTTGCTAGCATTATCCCCTTCAACTCACTCATACACCAGATAACCATTTTTTGTTTAGTCAGCTGTCCGAAGACAGGTCTGATCCTCACAAATGATACCAACATGGAACCACTTATGAGGCAACTAGGCCAGGAGATAATGTATTAAAGTGACCAGTTCCTTTGCATTGCATACATCGCCGATAACCATAGCAGTTGATAAATCTTTCGAGGGAGTTGGAATATGATGCTAGGGACTGGATTAAGCTTTCTCAGGAAGGGACCGATGGGGAGCTTATGTGAGGGCGGCAATGAACCTCCGGGTTTCCTAAAAGTCATTTGTAAGGAAAGAAATTTATTTTTCATTGTTATGTTTTCTGTAGGTTCACATTAATTAATATATAAATTTTTAAATATTTGAATATGTACAGGACGGAAGTGAAATAATCCTGCAGATTAAAAGGGCCGACAGGATACACTTAAATAAGTAGAAATCCTATATTACGTTTTGCGATTAAATCCACTGTTAATTAGAAAAGTAAGTTGGAAGTTTCAACAGTCTGGCAACATCGCCGCTAACACATTGCTCTTTCTTCTCGTAATACAGAGGTGAACGAACTCAGGTCTGTCTGCCTTAGTGAACTACAGGGACATCACTTTATCTTTACTTTCATTTTTATTGTACCTGCATTTCTGAATGTACTTCACTCCCACCCCTTCACTAATGTCCTTGCTCCCGTCAGACACACAAACTTACGGCTGTTGTTGCATTCGAAGTCTTCAAGCACTGAAGTAAACACTGCAGTGTATAGTGTGTTTCAGAAATATGGTTGCGTTTTCTATAGAAGAAAGAACCTATATTAATAATATCGTACTAAAAATTATATTCAAGAAACGATAAATTCAATTTCAGAGAATATGCTTCAAAATGATTTTTAATAATATGCGTAAAGAATTGAAGCCTGCATTGTAATGAACGGCAACCATTTTCAGCAATTTGTTTAAAAATTCAGATTAGCTTATTTTGAATTGAGGCGGCTAGAAGCAAAGGAATGCTAGTGGCATTTGTAATAACATGAGCTAAGTGCATCCAGTGTGAGCTAAAGTATCTAAAATTTTATTGGCAAAGGGATATTTTAAGCGCATCACATATTAAAATTTAAATAAAAATTTCACCGATTTTACGAAAGCTTAAATATTTAAACCCCAGTTTCTCAAAAGTAACTTAAGTGCACTTACAGCCCTTTAATTATGACCCCCCCAATTTAAGTGCACTCTCTATGTTGTATGTTAACACCAATAATTAATATGCTAAATAAAGTAGACATTACATAACGAACATAGCCACCTGAAAAGTTGAGTTTTTGAAAAAAAAATGTTACTACCCTGCTGTATTTTGATAAATTCCGTAAAAGTGGTGATCAAACTGAAAATCATAATATGGTATTTCCCTACAACATAAATGGATACACTACTTTTCTCTCCTCCTATACCTAGTAAAATGATTTGTTTACATATTGCACTAGTAACATCAAACTCCTGTAATGGAAGAAGGCGACAGTGTTTCCGAGTATAGCCAGGTTAATGTTAAAAATGTTGGTAAAAATAAAGTGATGTCTCTGTACCTCCCACCACCCTTTCTGGCTACAATGTTGCAAGCTGGTGGCATCGGTCAGTGGCTTCAAATTAGTAGTTTTTAAAATAATTTACAAGAAAACCGTTCAAGCTATTAAAATACGCCAGAGGGATAAATGATACTTTATTAGATTTTCTATCGATATAGAAAAAATCGCGATCCGACTCGCAATAACGGCACGTTAAGGACATTGCCATAGCATAATGGGAAAGCATTAGATATTCTAATATGTACAGGGACATCATGTTATTTTTACTTCAATTTTTATTGTACCTGAGTTTTTGAATGTACTTCACTCCCACCCCTTCTACTAAGGAAGTTCCAACTCCACACAGAACCAAGACCGCAGATAGTAAGCAGTACTGAGTTACTGAGTATAGTACGTTCCAGAAATATGTTCGCGTTTTCCAGTGACGAAAGAGCTTTCAATATTGAATCATATTTTCGCACAGGTACTGTCCGTTTGCCTACGTCGCATCCCGATTTCCCCCACCTGCTTCTGCTCGCCCCTCTGTAATAGCTGGGCTGTCTTAGCTCTTTTCTGAAAACATTAATTTCTCTTAGGAATTGGAAGTTTACGTAATATTATACAGCTGTTTAATTTAACTTAAATAAAAGGGCCTCGTTAAGTAATTAACTGTCACGATTTTTCCTCCCTTTCTACAATCCTGCGGCATAACCACTTGGACGGACAGTAGATAGGATGTCTGAGTAATTTTATATTTTCGGGTCGGGCAGAAGTGAAGATTGAATTCACAGTACGTAGAAGAGGTACAGAATTATTTCAACATGAGTTACTAGTACGAAGGACGAAACTGGCAATTGGAATTAGATGCAATAGTCTATAGTGCGATAATATGCACAAAAGAACTCAAGCCTGTATCGAAATGAACGGCCACCATTTTCAAAATTGTGTTTAAATATTCATATTATGATTATTTTTCAATTTAGCTTCTTTCTCTATATTGTACGCTAATGTGCTGTAGACAGTATAATATACACTGCATAATGAATGCGTTCGCATGGATAACGCACTTCGTGAGTAAAAACACTTATTCTTAATACAGTACTGTACTTTGATTAAAGAAAAACCTAATGAAAATTATCAAACTCAAAATCGCGATATTTCCTAGTTTACGTAAATGGATGAACTACTTTTCTTCCTTCCTATACCTAGTAGAGTGATTTGTGTTTTACGCCAGTATCATCGAACTCCAGTCTTGGAGGGGGGGGGAGCAAGCGGTGTTTCCGGTTGTCTAAAGGTATAGACAGGTTAATATTAAAAATGTTAGTAAAAATAAAATGATGTCCCTGTATATAGTCTTAAAAAGGATACTTTTGTTACTCTTGCCCCCATCTGTTCGCTAATAGCTTTACAAGTTAAACTACAATTAATTAATAAACTTGTAACTATCTTCTACAGACTTTGAATTGTTCATTCAAGGTGCTTTATTAAGGAAAACTATTAACATAGCTTGAAATCGATGTTAAAGTGTAGCCAATTAACCTTTTCACTAACACGGTATTGCATTTGAAGATATTTCTCCCAGATTTTGGTTCAGTACATGTGAATCAGGATTATATGAACACCGATGTAGATTTGTGCACAGCTTTAGGGTAGATCTGCGAGAAACATTGACAGAAATTCTGACCGGAGTTATTGATGACGTGACAACTGATCAGTTTGAAGGATGAGTGATGTTGAAGCAGAATATCTAACATGTCTCTCAATGATCCACTGTCACTACAACATAAGCGCCTTTCAGTACTGATATTGGAGCTTATACAAGTGTCCATCACTATTCCTAATTCTATGGTTTCCTAGTTCGAGGTCTGTTATGGTTCATTCGCTCACCTGAAGGCTTTTAATAAACAGCATACGTATTCTGCGAATTTTGAGATTGAAACCAAAGGGCAAATCATCTTGGAATTCTGCATTTATAAGCGCCTGATACACGGTGATTTCAGTGTGTATACCTACTTACTTACTGGCTTTTAAGGAACCCGGAGGTTCATTGCCGCCCTCATAAAGCCCGCCATTGGTCCCTATCCTGAGTAAGATTAATCCAGTCTCTATCATCATATCCCACCTCCCTCAAATCCATTTTAATATTATCTTACCATCTACGTCTCGGCCTTCCCAAAGGTCTTATTCCCTCCGGCCTCCCAACTAACACTCTATATGCATTTCTGGATTCGCCCATACGTGCTACATGCCCTGCCCATCTCAAACGTCTGGATTTAATGTTCCTAATTATGTCAGGTGAAGAATACAATGCGTTCAGTTCTGTGTTGTGTAACTTTCTCCATTCTCCTGTAACTTCATCCCTGTTAGCCCCAAATATTTTCCTAAGAACCTTATTCTCAAAAACACCCTTAACCTATGTTCTTCTCTCAAAGTGAGAGTCCAAGTTTCACAACCATACAGAAGAAGCGGTAATATAACTGTTTTATAAATTCTAACTTTCAGGTTTTTTGACAGCAGACTGAATGATAAAAACTTCTCAACTGAATAATAACACGCATTTCCCATATTTTTTCTGTGTTTAATTTTCTCCCGAGTATCATTGATATTTGTTACTGTTGCTCCCAGGTATTTGAATTTTTCCACCTCTTCAAAGGATAAATTTAGAATTTTTATATCTCCATTTCGTGCAATATTCTCGTCACGAGACATATCATATAGGTACTTTGTGATTTCAGTGTGTATACCGAAATTAAATTCAGAAATAGTCATCGGAGTATTACTGCACAAATTCTCAAGATTTCTTCAACATTTTGAAAATTTTCGAAATTTCATTCATTCATTGTTTTCTGCAAACTCAATATTCTCCAATCGTTCCTATTTTCTACCTTGCTCTTAGTCTCCGCATATGTCGTCTGTCATCTGATATCTTCTTCATGTCCGGAATCTTTTACCGTGGAAAGACTTATCATGCCATATTTGCATCTTTTCACGGGAATGATAAATGTGGCATCTTCCCGTTGCTTTCCGCACACCACTGTTTCTTTTGCATCTTAAAAGATCCCAGAGTGCCCCAGCGTGGAGATGAGGAGATTGGTTAGAATAATTAAACGCTCCGGACTTAACCGAAATTCACAGCAAGGGTTAAATATGAATTCTGTCAGGGTTTTTCACCCGATCAAAGACTAGGAAATTGTAATTAGTCTTTGCCCCCCACCCCCACCACTTTCGAAATATGTGGAGTAAAACTGAGGGTTACTCTGCAATAACAAGATATGTACATATACCTCGATATAGTTCATCACATATGTGACGAGTATGAAATGTCTTACTGCTTGTGCACAGCTAATAATATGGCTATGTCGCAGTTTCGTTATGTAGACAGTAGAGAGCTCTAGTGTCGGTGAAAACGTTTAGACGTCACTGAAGGAAGCAGACAGTACTATCAGTCGCTTTTCGAAGATGCACTTCGGTCAGAAGCACTGGATTCTGAATGTGATGAATCCCAGCTGGAATACTGACTGATGATATGAAATGCTCCTTCGTAAAGTAATCAAATCAATGTGAAGAAAACTTTTGGAAGGAATTCTGTAACAATACTCATAAGGTGAATCCATTTTTTTGGATTTACAGTGAAACCTCTGATTTACGGACATTGAAGGGACGTAACAATCTGTCCGCTTCTGGAAGGTGTCCTTTATTGGGAGGGAGGCTCCCCAATCTAACAGTACATTTATAATGTGCATTATGTATCCCTTCACGCTTTAAATGAAATGTATTACTGTAGTTTAACTCTACATACAGTGTACTGTACTACAGTAAATACTTTGCAACTTTGATCTACAGTAGATAAGATCGAAAAAGGATAATACAGTACTATGCCATGGAATTTTATTCTAGGTCTTAGTTATGCAGTACTGTAATTTACAGTTTTCAACTTAACCTTTACGTTCAGGTCCATGTCTCTCGAAACAGAACAACTGATTGAAGTGAAGAGAATAATCCTACTAACCCTATCATATGTCGAATACAATTTCACGATCGCGGAAACCTTGGACCCATCAGACAGGTCAAATTTTATGACTCTGTTTATCCACCCGCTTCCAGCTAACAAGGGGTAGCCGGCTGGGCTAGTGGTAGCCTAGGAGACCCTTATTGTCTTCTTTCATGTTAAGGAATTTATGTACAGTTCTCAAAACTAAATTTTCCATTTTTGTAACACATTAGGTCTTGAAATCCAAGTTCTGTCCTCAGTCAGGAGGTAAAGCAAGCTTTAGGACGGTGAAACAGCTGTCCGAGTCCGTATCTGAGAGTGTCCGTAAACGAGAGTTAAATTTATCATTATTTCTATATTATTTCATTTGGGACATAAAAATCTGTCCGTATTTGAGGAGTGTCTTTATCTTGGGGGTGTCCGTAAGGAGAGGTTTCACTGTATTTTGATTTTGAGAAGTCACATTCCCCCCTCCCCCACTAATTAGAAGTACTGGGATATACAAGAAAATACACAAGTTCTATTTTCTTATATCATGTATTGTATACTTAACTTGTATTGTGAAAATAAAGTTCAACTCTTAAGTTTTTTTATGTTCGTGTATTACATTTTAACTCATATTACTAGACTTCGTTGAATTGCCACACGCAGCATGCAATCAGGTTGCCGATGTACGGTAGTATAGAAGAGGTGAGCGACCGCCCGGTCTCGTAGTATAAGCAGTTCACGTTAAGAGTTGTGACAGGTCCAAATAGATAGAGCAGCTACAGCTAATGTATACCTATGTAAGCACTTGTTTTTGCATTACTGTGGTTGGAATAGTCAAAGCTTAACATTTGTTCAGTGCAGACAAGAATGCAGTCAAAAATACTGCAATGAGAGTGTTGCTGTTCCAAACAATTGTCCCTGGAATACCCTTACCCCTGCAGCCAGTCTTGACCCGTTGGGAAACGTGGTTGGATGCTGTTAATTATTATTATGCAAAACATTAGGGCAAAATAATGGAGGTAATTGATGCATTGGATACCACGGACAGTTCTGCTGTTGCAGCTGTAAAATCATTGCCTTCTGAATAGCTATTGGAAGATATTCTGTTCATTGATTCTAATTTTAAAATCGTGTCCAAAAGCATCACCCTGTTAGAATCGTCTAAACTACAACTCTCAGAAGCCCTTAATATAGTGGATAAAGTATCACAAACAGTTATCCAAAATATCAATTCACTAATTTCAGAAAAAGTGGAATGTAAGTTTGGAAACATTATTGCTAAAAATTCTGCCTATTCACAACTTCGTATTATAAATTACTAGTGTCTTGTGCAGCAAATGCTGCTGCAAACTAAGTTCGTTAGACGTTAAAATAAAAATTTTTCAGATTTATTTTCAATGAAGAATACTTGTCTTTTTGATAGGTAGTTATTTGCTTCCATAATAATGAAACATACTCCCTCTGAATGGATTTTTTTAGGAGAAATACTTTTTCTTGAACCTATCCAACTTCAGTTTTTGAGTTTCAACGCGAAAACGCAAGTATCAATGTCAGGACGATAGCAGTAGCTATTTCAGGTCATTGTGGATTGTAGGCAAAAGTTAAAAAAAAAAAAAAAAATGTCAGGTTTGCTAAGCTTTCGAACAATAGCATTTTCGTATAGCTGCTGCATGTAGAACTTGAAATGTAGAGCATAAAATCATTTTATCCTACTAAGAGACCTTGCTGAAATGATCTGGAGACTACAACATTTTCTAGGCCTCTTATTTTATCAGTAAGTAATACCTTTTGATCTTTCCTTAGGAACTGTAATTTTTGCGCTCTCTCGAGCCAATACTGAAGACAATGACACATTTCAATATCTACACTACACCGCCATTAAGTATATGAAAAAGACCCAACCCCACTGGGTTAATAAGTATAAAAATATTTGATTTTTAATAACAATATTATTATCTTACTTAAGTTTTGTAGTTATATATAGCAGCCACTCAGTAAGTTATAGAAATGAAGATCTAAATTAAGATATTCTCTACATTTACTTACATAACCTCAAAACGTTTCACTTTCATGTCATCAATATAGCATCAATATTATGTACAATTAATGAAAAATAGATACATCATGATATTAACTGTAATAATATTTAATTTATAATGGTAATAATGTCATCAAACCACCTCAAGTTTCGTAGATTTGAATATCCAATACACAGCTCTACTCAGAAAATTATACACTGCAGAATCAGTTTTTAATAACAAATTGAATTGAGCTCTAAATATGTCGGCAATCCTGCAGGTCATGGCCTTCGTGTAATAGCCTATTGTTTATTATAGTTTGTGCTTTGTTCTGAAATTCAATCAAGTCGGCCGTGATTCAATAAAATTAGTTCTCAAAACTGACAACACATGGATTTTGGAAAATAGGAAAATTATGTAGGAAAATTGACATTTGACTGAAAACTACTACTTTTCCGAAAAACTTTGGATGCCAGGCATGAAAATGAGGGGTCACTCATTAAAATCCGTACAGCCGTTTTCCCGTAATTTCCATTACCAGTTCAAATTATATATATAGATGTACTATCAGGTCACAACAAGACGTCTGAAGTTGGTGTACTAAAAAGTAGTGACTTTCCGTTCTTCAAATATTACATCGTGTGATGTTGAACGTACATTTTTCCAATATAAAAGCTGTTTCAGTGACCATCGGAGGAGGTTCACTTTGCAGTCGATCAAAATGTACGTAACTCTTCACTGCAATGCCCATATTCAAGGATGATGTGAGTATATTACATTAAATTTTAAGAGTTAATATATCTCACTACAAAATAATTGTGTATTTACATGTTTAGACATTTCCTACTTCAATGATCATATATTATATTTCTTGAATGCAGGATACAGGTTTTATTGTAACCGCAGTATACTGCTCAGTGTTTACATCAGAGGCTTACTCCATCCATTGCACGTCCCCTTCTCATACAGTCTATACCGAGTGCGTAGTAAACCTTACAATTCTCGTGGCAATTCCACGAAGTCTACTTATTACATTTAGCAACCTTAGAAAGAATCTGGAATGTTCTAATGCATATGAAATATGAAGGCAAGTTGTATCGTATGACTCCAATAACAAGGGAAGTCGGAGTAATTTACTGTTAATGTATTAAAATAACCAATTCGATAACGAGATTTTGAATAATAATACATGAAACTTATACATATAAACTATTGATAATACTAATTAAAAAACGCATATTTTCAAAGGTTTTTCTTTGTTAATGAAAACAATGTTACTTTTACTTACTGCCAAAAACCCATTTCTTACACATACATTGTTATTGCAGAGCATCCCCTCATTTAACAGTGTATTTTATCCCTCATATAAAATATAATATAAATCTATGCCAAGCTTCAGTGAGAAATTATCTGTTAACTAAGCTGTCTTGTCTGTATAAACCTATAGTTGATGAAACCTCTAGCGCTCTTGCATCTCCATCTCATACACCATTAACCCAGATACAAATTAGGTGGAGAATGTAGCGACAGTACAGAGTGCCTGATCAATTATGCTCTGTAACTGGCTTTTGCAAGGACACTTGCAGACCATCACGTGACTTCGCATGACACTTTGTTGTTGCGTTGTGGAGCACCAACACAGATGCTTTGATCAGACTGTCTTTTGTCCTCTCAGCATGCGAACTTTAAGAAATATATTATACTTGGCTCGAAAACATGACGGCCACTCTTCTTGGAATTGGTAATCCCTCATAAACCTCCATCCACTACTCAACCCCTAGCCGCGTGGCAGAAATACAATAGATCCCAGCATTGCCAAATCTAGCAGTCATTGCCTCCTAGCTTTCACTCGTTAGTGTCTTTTCAGACATTTGTCGACGTGTTGTTTTATACCGTTGTGCGCTTCAATATGTCTAATTTATTCCGGCCATGATTAATGAGTGTTGGAGCAGATGATCCGCAGTCAGGCCTCCTGATTCACCTGAAGATCCACGACCATCACGACAAGAACAAATAACACCGTCGAAGAAAACAGAATATCTTATTTGCAGAGGAGCGTAGCTAAGAAAACGAAGTGTTAAAATTGTGTTTAATGTTAGGAATTTTATCCATAGAGTAATCGAAAGGTGCGATAGTTTGATAAGTAAAAATCTTAATCACTTAACATCGGACGCAACCGGCGGCGTGGTATTACTACAGTACAAAATATATTGGCCATAGAAATTAAGAATTACAGTTCACCAACTAAAGAGAAAATAAACAAACTGAAATAGAATTCGGTAAGGTAGACGATTTTATGCGTGATTTACTTCGTCGAACAGTATGTGAACAGCACGCGAAAGAGATATCGCCAACAGCAAATAAACTTGCGGAAATATTCTGGCCTGATTTGTACATTATGTTTAAGAATGCAGAAAAAATTTCATTCGATTCTATCCAGCACTTTCGGATTTACCAGGAAAAGGGTTTTTAAGGAATATAGTTTGCGAAGAAGAAAAAAAAGCTCATGCCGTTTTCCACTTAACAGCTATTATAGCCAATGCCGCACTTTACAATAAAAATCATAACTTCAGAACTAATAAAGAGCCACTGGCGTAGCTCAGTTGGCTGAACGTTCGCAGATCACAATGACTTCAAGAATTGGCAACTCGGCTAAGGGTTTATCCCTTGCGCGTGCCTGCAGTTAACTGGTGAAGGGGATGAGGGAAGGTCGTCATGTTTTCGTGCGAAGTATACAACTGTTTTCTTTCTTCGCCCTCAAACTAGATACAACAGTGTTGTAGAATATTGATTTCGCATTCAGAATCACGGAGATTTTAATCATTAATTATTCACAAAAAATTATATTGACTTATGTTCTATAAATTCCTATGTGGATGGCAACCGACATGAGAACTTACTTTGCAACAACCACAAAATTATCAATAACTTAGCGTACTAGACCGTAGCAAGGATGGGTAAGGAGATACAGGAGATGTATAAAGGTGGATTTATAGCCCACGTGCAGAGAGGAAGTAATAACTCTGGAGATTCAAAAGGACAATAGAATGCATTAAAATAAATAAAAACATACAGTATGTGTTTTTGTAATGTTATTAATTTATTTATTTCTCACCAGTCTTGTCTGGACATGGCGGATTTGATGCATTCCAGTTCAAATCCGTCGTTCCCATATCAAACACAAATATAATACCGTATATAATTTCACTAGTACTATGAACTACTTCTTAATTTAAAAACTCTGCTAATAACAGTCTAGTACTATTTATTTGTTGTTTAAACACTTGAAAGTTTTAAATATTAAACAAATGTGTTATTTTATTTTGTTAAAATATTTTCATAGAAATTTTAATAAGAACTTTAAGAACTAAAAATATGAATTCTCTTCGTTTGTCTGAACCAAAATGTAAAACCAATGCAGCTTTTTATCATAGCATGAATCAAGGTCCCAGATTATTAAACACATTTTATTCCAATATTATTTTAACGACGAATCCTCTCCAAATTAATAAAAAAATTAAAAAAATATGTATTGGATTTATAGTTTGGGTTTGAACATATTAAACACTATTTAATCTGTATTCACTCTCAATTTTAATTTTAATTTTGTCTGTATTGGAATTCCCTCTTGAGCACGAGTCTTACTCATTCAGGAGTGTGCTAGTTTATCTTTCATTGTATTTATTAACTTGTATTCATTTCAAACTTACTTCTTTCGAAGAGGAGGAAAAATTCAAATATCTTGGAGCAACAGTAACAAACATAAATGACACTCGGGAGGAAATTAAACGCAGAAGAAATATGAGAAATGCGTGTTATTATTCGGTTGAGGAGCTTTTGTCATCTAGTCTTCTGTCAAAAAATCTGAAAGTTAGAATTTATAAAACAGCCATATTGCCGGTTGCTCTGTATGGTTGTGAAACTTGGACTCTCACTTTGAGAGAGGAACAGAGATTAAGGGTGTTTGGGAATAAGGTTCTTAGGAAAATATTTGGGGCTAAGAGGGATGAAGTTACAGGATAATGGAGAAAGTTACACACCGCAGAACTGCACGCGTTGTATTCTTCACCTGACATAATTAGTAACATTAAATCCAGACGTTTGAGATGGGCAGGACATGTAGCACGAATGGTCGAATTCAGAAATGCATATACTGTAGAGTGTTAGTTGGGAGGCCGGAGGGAAAAAGACATTTGGGGAGGCCGAGACGTAGGTGGGAAGATAGTATTAAAATGGATCTGAGGGAGGTGGGATATGATGATTGAGGCTGGATTAATCTTGCTCAAGATAGGGACCAATGGCGGGCTTATGTGAGGGCGGCTATGAACCTCCGGGTTTCTTAAAGCCAGTAAGTAGACTAAGTAAGTAAGTAAGTAAGTAAATAAGTAAGCAAGCAATAAAATAAATAAATAAATAAAAATACTGGATATATACTCTACTATATTATAAAATTCAACACGGATACAATAATAATAATAATAATAATAATAATAATAATAATAATAATAATAATAATAATAATAGAAATAATAGTGGTGGTGATGGTGGTGGTGGTGGTGGTGGTGGTGGTGGTGGTGGTATTTTATTATTGGAATATCACAACACACACCATTTGTAATTTGCACATAAATTGAAATAAGATAAGGAAACGAAGTTACATAATTAACATTATTATATATTTTAAAATATAGGTCACAGAATTAAACTTGTCTGAAAGTAATAAGATTACTATAAATGAAACAACATTTAGAAAAAACGTTTAGAAAATGATATGTAAATCTAACACCCCTATGAGTAAAACTCGTTTTCGAGCGAACAACTGAGCATAGAGTGCGAAGAAACGAAGATAATATTATTACACTTATAATGAAAGTATGTATTTAGTAAGAACGTAATATTAGTAAGAAGTCATAAAGAAAGTTTGGTAGGACAACTTCATAACAAAATAGAGTAAGCTGAGAATCATATGAATTAAAATGAAGTACCGGTATTACAGAAACACAATACACTTATTTGAAATATACAGTGTGTTAAATATAATATACTTACTTAATTATTTTCATTTAAGGAACCCGGAGGTTCATTGCCGCCCCACACATAAGCCCACCATTGATCCCTATCCTGAGCAAGATTAATCCAGTCTCTACCATCATATCCCACCTCCCTCAAATCCATTTTAATATTATCTTCCCAGCTACGTCTCGGCCTCCCCAAAGGTCTTTTTCCCGCTTGCCTCCCAACTAACACTCTATATGCATTTCTGGATTAGCCCATACGTGCTACATGTCCTGCCCATCTCAAGCGTCTGGATTTAATGTTTCTAATTATGTCAGGTGAAGAATACAATGCGTGCAGCTCTGCGTTGTGTAACTTTCTCCATTCTCCTGTAACTTCATCCCTCTTAGTCCCAAATATTTTCCTAAGCGTCTTATTCTCAAACACCCTTAATCTGTGTTCCTCTCTCAAAGTGAGAGTCCATGCTTCACAACCATGAAGAACAACCAGTAATATAACTGTTTTATAAATTCTAACTTTCAGATTTTTTTACAGCAGACTAGATGACAAAAGCTTCTCAACCGAATAATAACAGGCATTTCCCATGTTTATTCTTTGTTTAATTTCCTCTTGAGTGTCATTTAATGCTAATTTAAACTACGTGTTCTAAATATCTCTTATTTCTAATTTGGATTTTTACGCTTATAATTTTTTAATATACCTAGACACCGATACTTCAAAATTATGTCATTATAAATGTTTATTCCATAATTAAGGCTGCATTCTTTTGCCAGCAGTTGTAACACATTTTGCCTTTTCAAATAAAATATACTTAATTATACTTGTAAGATCTTTTTCTTGTGGAAAGAATTTAATAATTTACATTTTAAAATTGGTTCCAATTGAATTATTTGTTTTTGAGATCACAATGACTTCACGTTGTCCACACTGTCCCAACTTCAGTGCCAATACGTACCATACTTTCAATTAGGCGCAGACAGACAGACAGCGCAGTGGATAGATTCGATAAATGGAAAAGAACCTGTTCCCCACCTGCGCCCAAAACTCTATCAGTTAACCTGTATCGCTCGGACAGAAACCTGAACTTCGAAGTCTAGTGATGATAAACTTGGTGTAAGGGGTATAAGTGCCATTATTTTAACTGATGATTGTTCATGTAATAAGGAAGAAAAAATGTCCCCACAATTTTTTTCTAATTGCAATATTTACTAAATATTAAAGTTTACAATATTAGGCGCTTGGTAGCGTTGCTGAATGGGGTGGAGGGGGTTTATAAGTAGGCTACAAGGTACAGCTGAAGCGGATACAGACATAGGTACCGGTACAAAACAGATGCTCTGTTCTAATGCAGGGGCGAACTGTTGTTTACATAAAACGAACAGCAAATACAAACTTTCAAACTCATTAATAGAACATTATGGTAAATTTCCATTATATTTAACAATATTGGTCCATTTTTTGTTGTACTTCTAAAAAACAAACAATAATGGTTTACTGCACAAAATCACACGAACTTTTCTTCTAATGCAACATTTTAATCCCTCCCGCTTCCTTAAAGCAGTACCATTTTTAAATAAATTTCTGCTTTGTGTGATTTTCGAAACTGAGTAAGAGACTCCTAGTTCCTAATAATCGTAGAGAAACCACTACAAAAGTTCGCCGATTAGGTAACCTTCTTTGCGGAAAACGTTGACAGTACATCTTCTTGCCTCACTTGAATTAAGAAGACTTTCTCCATAAGTTAATAACATTTGATATTTCTAAACTATGAATGACATTGTAAGTTGTTTATCGAATACCTGTAGCTGTCATCCGCTCGGCAGTAGACCTATGGACAAGGAGCTTGAACCCAGATGAACTGTACGTCTGTGCAGAATAAATCCTGCTGAACGTTGCCACGTCTCTCGCGCCAGAATATTAACAAATTTAAGCATGCATTATTATTTAACTTAATTTCACGAAAACGTAATAGAAAACACAAATATTTATTTAAACTAATATTAACTCCTTGCTAGATATACCTACTGGTGTAATTGTTTTCGTAATTTTACCAGCGATATAAGCAGTATAACGTAAATAAAACAAGGAAAGATATTTTTTCTGGGAAAACTATCAAGTTTTGACCATGTGTTGTATGGACATTTTTGATCCTGTAGACCAGGCTTGCACAAGGTTTGCGCTCTCCGAGTCGGCTCACAGCTCATGAGCGGAATGCAGATATTAGCTGCGCTCTGTATAAGGGTGGACTGGAAGAAGAGGTGATCTCGTACAAAATATACACAAAAGGAAGAACTATTACGAGTGTTTATGAAATTAATTCCCGTTCAGTGTTTGCAAAACTATGTTGGACTATTATTAATTATTAATAAAGAAATACTTATTTCACAGAAATAATAGAAATTATATAACTACTTAAATGTACAATCTCATTTTGTTGTATTTTTATTTATGAGTACATCAAAACGAGGTTTTATGCTGTTGGCAGCTGAAAGGAACAGTAGCCTACTGAAACATCAGTTACAGATGTTCGATGTCTGCCTTTATTAAAGTTTATTATAGAAAACAGTTGCTCACAAATATAAATGTTGAGCCAAACATAGCAATCATTTTCACAGCTAGCCTGTATAGTCGTGGATATTATTGCTAATGTTTAGTCTTGTAAAACTCAACCAGGCTAGTAGTATTATTCAAACGATCTTTAGCCCTTAGGTCATATTGAAGATCAATAAGTTCGAGCTGTAAATCGTTAAATGTTAAATGTTATGTTCCGACTTTTAGATTCCTCCATACTGTACTGTAGCAGTAGGTAAGCAACGTGAAACAGTTACTGAGAATAGGCCTACACACTGCACTCCACTAGATAGCTGAGTGGACGTTTCCCTCTCCTCTACCTATAGCAAGTCTATGTCATTCTGACGTATCTTCCTCTCCGTTTCGGCGAGCGGTAAACACCGCTCTCCCGCTCCGAAGGAGCGCGCGCGCTCTTTGAGAGCTGTTTATGCAGGTATGCTATAGATCGTCTCCGACAACTGTGAAAAGGACGGCACTTATACTCCTTACACCTTGTATAATTTTAAACGCTTTGTGAGGTCATCGATCCCGGCGGCGTTTGGACCGGAGATCCGCTGATATAATGGAAAAACATGTCAACCACTCAGCCACCGACGACGACAAATTCGGACTCTGTAAACATTTGTAAAGCCTGTGTTATAAACTGAAATAAAACAAAGACTTTGCTAGTTGTGTAAGTAACGTGACATATTTCTTGATCCCAGACCTCGCACGCATTGGAATTCCCTGACTGCCGAATTACGCGAGGTGGCGAGTCAAATGACAAAACATGAATTCTCGGGAACTCTGGCGAGGGAGAGCAATGTTTATTCTTTCTGTTCCCATATTTACTCTGACCAACCCTACATTAAAACAAGTAAGTGAGCGTCGGAAATAACAAAAGCATAAACTTTGATATTGTCACGTGTAAACAGAGGAGCCGAGCAGTTCATGAACGTTTGTTTTGTCTTTTCTGTTCTGTTCGTCCCGCATCACACCTTCCATTACTTTCTCGCGTCGTTTCCAGTCGAAACACGTTCCTTGTACCACTTCGGAAATGTTATGCTTTGCCCGCTCTTTGCTTAGCCGGTACTCGCGCTGTGGATGTTAGGGAGATGAGCAATGACTCGCCTAAGTTGCCTGTAAAGTATGCAGCATGTTTGTGCATATACAAGTACGAATGTAATGTAACGCAATACATTATAATGTATGCTTTTATTTATATATGACTTGTGCAATGTACCCCAGCTTCGCAGTATGTGATCTGTGTAGATAAGGTTTACACCTTATGTATACAGGGTGGAAGTGAAATAGCCTTGCAGATATCCAGAGCCATGCAAGAGGTATTTCCTCACTTTTGAAGTCGAAACTGGGCGATGAGTTTGAAGTATCTAGTGTATGTAAGCCTAATGCTCCTCTCAAGAATGTTGTTGAGGATATGATGAAATTGAGTTCAGATTTTTCTAAGAGGGATCATGTAGTTATAGTGGGTGGGCCAGGTAATAGTATTGATAACGATTGTAACTATTCTATTGAGAAAGATGTCAACAACATAATTGAGATGAGCAGCCATACCAATGTGGGATTTCTCAGTCTTTTCAGCAGGTACGACAAGCCGTATCTTCACAGGAGGGTGCGGAGTGTGAATGTGCGGCTTGAGCGGGCTCTGATGAGACCTGGGGCATCACACATTGGTTTAATAGATGTAAGCCCTATAAGAAGGTATGAATATACGTCACATGGCCTGCATCTGAATGGTAGAGGCAAGGAGCACCTTTCGGTTCTTATTGCTAATAGCATCAGAGGCAGCCATGTTAAAAAGCAGAGTTGTAATATTCCTGTGTTAGTTAATGCTAGGGCTTCTCCTTTTTTAGGTTAAACCTCCCACCAGTAAGGTGTTTGAAACAAGTTCAACTAAATTGTAAATGCTCTGATGTTTCTAGTAATGAACACAGTAACTTCACTATTTTTCATCAAAATATTAGGGGATTAAAACAAAAAACTGATGAATTGATCACTTCTTTAGCAATTCAAAAGCATAAACCTCAGATATTATGTATAACTGAACATCATATGAAGCAACAGGAAATACTACAACTGTCTTTACATGGATATGTATTAGGTTCTCATTTCTGTAGAGATGTCTTCCAAAAAGGGGGTGCCTGTATTTTTATCAGAGAGGATCTATTATTTAGTAAAATTGATATATCTGATTTTTGCCTTGAACAAGATATTGAAATCTGTGGAATACAAATTGGTTATGAGATATCAAATTTAATTATCTTATGTGTTTATAGGGCGCCAATGGGAGATTATAAGAAATTTACAACTAACTTAGATTCATTATTGAAAAGACTTTATAAACCACATACCGAATTTGTAATCTCTGGTGACATAAACATAGATTATCTATCAGAAAGCTCACGTAAAAGAAAATTAAACTCACTTCTTGAAACTTATAATCTTAGTCACACAGTAAGTTTTCCAACCAGAACACAAGCTGGAAGTAGTACTGCCATTGATAATATATTTATAGATAAAAGTAGACTGAATTCCTATTCAACAGTACCATTAGTCAATGGCCTGTCTGATCACGATGCACAAATTCTAAGTGTTTTCAATATGAGTGAAAAATTCCAAAGTGTTAATCTAAAAATAAAAAAAAGGATTATAAATGCTGAATCTCTTCATCATTTAAATACATGTCTACAAAATGAATCATGGGAAAATGTATATAGTACCGATACCATTGATATTAATACTAAATTTAATGCATTTTTCACTACATTTACGAATTATTTCAATGAATGTTTTCCAGTCAAGGTGGTGAAAAAATGTAAAAGTAAAAACATGTGGATAACTCAAGGAATTAAAATATCATGTGCTAGAAAAAGGAATCTATATTTAATGAGTAGGAATAGTGATGATCCTCATGTTCTTAATTACTACAAGAATTACTGTAAAACTTTGACAAAAGTTATAAAAGATGCAAAGATGAATGAAAAAATACAAAATTCAGATAATAAGATTAAAACTATTTGGGATATCATTAAAAATGAAACTAATCGATATTCAAAGAGTGAAAATATTACTTGCATTAAAATCAATGATAGTAAAATAGATAACCCAAAATCAATTGCAAATCATTTTAATGACTTCTATATAAATATTATTCAGAACTTAAACATTCAAGATTGTCCAGAAGATGCTGCACTTGGTTACCTAACTGATGCATTTAACACTGAGTTTTTAGGTCTCAAATTTATTCCCACTACCGCAGCAGAAATCATGCATGTGATAAAACAACTAAAAACAAAATATTCCTCTGGATATGATGAAATTCCAAGTAAAGTTCTGAAAGCTTGTTCTGAAATATTATCCCATCCGTTAAGCTATCTATGCAATTTGTCAATGCAATGTGGTATTTTTCCAGAAAGACTCAAATATTCAATAGTAAAACCAATATACAAAAAGGGAGATAAATGTACTATTGCTAATTACAGACCCATATCATTATTAACAACATTTTCAAAAGTGTTTGAGAAAGTTATGTATAATAGATTATATCATTACCTGGAGTCCAACAATATATTAGTTTTAGAACAGTTTGGATTTAGAAAACAAAAATCGACAGAGAATGCTGCTTTTAGTTTGGTGGATGAAATACTAAATTCATTAAATTCGAAACTACATGTAGGTGGGATTTTTTGTGACTTGGCTAAAGCATTTGATTGTGTAGACCATAGTATATTAGTAAAAAAATTGAAGTTTTATGGTATTAAAGATGAGATGTTGGGTTGGTTTACATCGTACTTATCAAATAGAAAACAAAAAGTAGAAATAAATGTACCAAATAGTCATAAAGTTACTTATTCAGAATTTAGAAATATTAAACATGGTGTTCCGCAGGGGTCAATTTTAGGTCCATTGTTGTTTCTAGTTTATATTAATGATTTAGCCTTGACCATAAACAATTTATCTAAAGTAATTTTATTTGCAGATGATACAAGTGTAATTATTTCAAGCAAACAATACGATCATTTTATAAACACTTCTAATACAGTGCTGAATCTAATGAATGAATGGTTCCATGCAAATAAACTAGCACTTAATGTTGATAAAATCAGTGCAGTCAAATTTAGTACACACAATAGTGCTCAGGTTTCCTACAGTATTCGATTAAATGGAACTCATCTCAAAGAATCTATAAGCACAAAGTTTCTTGGTTTAGAATTGGATAATCACTTGAACTGGAAAACGCATATAGAATGTATTACTCGTAAATTGAGCTCTGCCTGTTATGCATTAAGATCCTTATCTACTATTGGTGATATAAACTTACTTAAAATGTCATACTTTGCATATTTTCACTCTGTAATGAAATATGGATTAATATTCTGGGGTAACTCGTCTGAAGCTAAACACGTTTTTGTTTTACAAAAGAAAGCTATAAGAATAATGGCCGGTGTGCATAAAAGGACCTCATGTAAAAATATTTTCCGAAACTTAGAAATCTTGACTTTACCTTGTGAATACATTCTTTCCCTAATGATGCTGTATATTAAGAACCAAGATAAATTCAGTACTAATCAAGACATTCATCATTTTAATACAAGACATAAATCAGATCTTCATCTACCCTCTGTTAGTCTAAGCTGTTTTAAAAAAGGAGTTCGCTATTCATGTATAACAGTCTTCAATGCACTGCCTAATAATCTTAAAGATTTGAAGAACAACGAGAAAAGGTTCAGAAAAGAATTAACCAAATTTCTACATACTCATACCTTCTACACAATTGATGAATTGTTTATGCTTGTGAATTGAATTATTCTACTTAAATGACATGTACAATTTTATATAGCTCAACTAAAATATGTTTTTATATTGACTTAATCTGTTTACTATGTATTGTATTTTTTGTTTAGCATAACTGATGAATTGTATGTACTGTATACGTCAACTGATGAATTGTTTAAGCTTATAAATTGAATTAATCTACTTCATATGAATTGTATAGCTTAACGAAAATAAGTTTGTAAATTGAACTAATTTGATTGTATATGTTTGTATAGTTTGGCTGATGAATTGTATATGTTCTTAAAATGATTACTAGTCTGTGTAGCCCTACTGATGAATTATATATAGACCTACTGTAAATTGAATGGTAATATGTATAGCTCAACTGATGAATTGTTTATGATTATAAATTGAATTAATCTACTTGATATTAATTGCACAAATTTGTATAGCTTAATGAAAGTAAGCTACTTTGTATTGTATATATTTGTATAGTTTTGGCCGATGAATTGTATATGCTTTAAATTGAATAGTAATCTATATAGCTCTACTGATAAATTGTTTGTGTTTGTAATTTGAAGTAGTTTGCATGATATGTATTATCAATTTCTGTATATCACAACTGGTTGAATTGTTTATACCTTAAATTTAATTAAATTGTTTTGTATTATAATATAGCTCAACTTATGAATGATCGTTTGCGTTTGTAAATTTAATAATCTGATTGGCTATGTATTGTATACTTTTAGTAGAGCCATCGATGTAGCTCAGTCGGCAGACTCGCTGGGCTGCTGTTCCGGAGCTGCGTTCGGGCTTGGGTTGGATCCCCCTTTGGACTTTGGTTTCTTCCGAGGTTTTCCACAGCCATGGGAACCGGATGGTCTATGGCGAGTCCTTGGCATCAACACCTTTGATTTGATTACCCCCTTTGATTTGATTACCTGGTTGGGTTTTTCCGAGGTTTCCCCCACCGAAAAGGCAAATGCCGGGTAATATTTTGGCGAATCCTCGGACCTCATTTCATCTCACTACATCTCGCCAAAATGTAAAAAAATTGTACAACATTGTAAAAATTGTAGAAAATTACTAAATTGTAAAACTATAAAAATTTGTAAAAATTGTAATTGTAATATTGTAAAATGTTGACATGTTCCACATCTTAAAGCTTCATTGCTCATGTAAGATCTATGGAATAAAATAAATGAATGAATGAATGAAATTAGCTCATTTTGTATGTAACAAAAATTATACTGGGTGTTCATTTCAAAATGTGTCATGACGTCACTGCTGTGAGTCAACGATTTGAAGCGAGTTTATTATTATTGTTATCCAAATATTGAAACCCTATTTTACCTTTGGTATATTAGGGTTGTAGTTTGTTACATGTGAAATACATTATGTAGTGATAATACACAATTTTAAAGAATTAATAGTAGGTCTGAGCTATAGTTACAATATAAATACACTAATTAAGAGACAGTAAACAATACTAAATACGTTATGCAATAATTACTTTCAGGTAAAATAAAATGAAATAAAATTAGAAATTATAATCGAAGGTGTAGAGAAATTGCAAGATTATTACATTAATTTGTGATCTTATACATAATTTTAAGCAATATTATTGAGATAATGCACAGAATTGGCGTAGTTACAAATAAAAGACCTATTATATAGTTGGTTTGCGATAGTAAAAAAAAATAAAAAAAAATTACTTATGGTTACAAACTATATACCTGTCATCAAATACTCAACAATAGTAAAATCTATAATACAAACATAGTTATTGTTGTTATTACTATTATTATGTCCCAAAGATAGACACCTTGTTTTACATAGTGCATTAGGATTTTATAACATCATTAATTTATATACAATTAACAGCTACAGTCTTGCGTGGATGTGGTGTATAAACTCTGTGAATTGTTTGTAACAACATTTTTTTCTAAGAAAGTGGTAAAGGGTTGTGGAGTAATTTAAATTGCAGTCCGAGATATGATATCTTAAAAAGTGTCTTTTCCTTTCGAACACTGGACAGTGAAAAATCAAATGTTCAACAGTCTGATTCTCTTTGAATATGCACAGAGATTCTTCTGCACTTTTGATCCTAAATCTTTCAAAGTAGCGAGAAGCGAGTTTCAGCTTTTATGTCAGAGAAGTTGCCTATATTTAAGGCGTTCAATCTGAACATGAGAACGTGTACGGTATAACTTGAACGTCGTAGCAACAGATGGCGGTCTGTACGGTCTGTGTGCTATCATAACCTCTTTCGAACTGTGTTTTGCTCGAGCAAGTCGTACGCAGGGCATTTGTTATCATCGGTTGCGTACGGCAACATTCCACAATACAAATCAAATGCTCCGTGTCCATGTTGACCGTCGAAGTTAATGTCAACAAATACGTAAGTAATCGTTTTGACTCTCCCCCCATATCCCGACAGTTAGAAGAAAACTCACCTCAGTAGACTACGTGTTTCTAAACAGTTCACATTCCTGCCTCTACCAGCGTTACTGTACGTATCAGTACATACTCTTCAGAATGAACGCCGTACTTGCTAGGCAACTTTTCTGCCATATAGGTAATTCGCCTTTGCGGAAGTGTAGGAAGATTGAATTCTCTAGGCTCATCGACTAGCCACATGACGGCATACAGCGAGCCATGACACACTTTGAACTGAACACCAAGTAGTATCGTATTGGTGAAAAGTGCATAGTTCTTTTTTTTTTTTCAGAAAAAAAAATGTTTTTTTTTTGCCCCAAAATGTTTAACAATCTCTTATTCGGTAACTGTCCACACCTGTGGAGTAACGGTCAGCGCGTCTAGCTGCGAAACCAGGTGGCCCGGGTTCGAATCCCAGTCGGGGTAAGTTACCAGGTTGAGGTTTTTTCCGGGGTTTTCCCTCAACCCAATATGAGCAAATGCTCGGTAACTTTCGGTGCTGGATCCCGGACTCATTTCAGCGGCATTGTCACCTTCATATCATTCAGACGCTAAATAACCTAGATGTTGATACAGCGTCGTAAAATAACCCAATAAAAATATATTCGATAACTATTGCGAGTAGGATCGTGACTTTTGTCCATATCGATAGCAAATCTAATAAAGAATAATTTATCCCTCTGGCGTATTTCAATAGCAAATTTAATTTTAAAAACTTGTAAATTCAAGTCATTGCACGAAGCTTGCAAGTGGAAACGTCTTGACAGAGAGTAGCTCACACCGAGTTTTTTTACCTCTTACATCTGTATCATGAGTAGAGTGTGTTTTAATGGCGATGTTGCTCGACTGCTGTAACTTCAAACTTAGTTTTCTTTATTAACCGTGCATTTAATTACAAAACGTAATATAGGTTTTTCTATTCATTTACGTCTACCCCAATCGTCCCTTTCAATCTGCAAGGTTATTTCACTTCCACCCTGTATGTATACGTGTGTGTGTGTGTGTGTGTGTGTGTGCGTGCGTACGTGCGTGCGCGCGCGCGTGTATTTATTTATTAGCACTGGAATTGGTTATATTCGTACTTTCGGTAGTCGTGATATAACATGATAGGATAGACGCCCTTAAAATGGTAGGCTATGTCGCTCCGGTCCGAGCTGTACCGGGTAGAAGTCGGGATGGTACCCGCTGTAGGCGCTGTCTCAGCGAGATTGAAACTCCTCCCCATATCCTTGGCTTCTGCCCCCATAGTGAGGCCCTTCGCAACATCCGTCACCATGCTGTCCGTTCTATGCTGGCCGAGGCACTGAAGGAAATAGGGTTTACGGTCCATCAAGAGGTGCAGGGACTAGCGACACAAGGAAGTGTTCGGAGAATTGATATCATTGCCATTAAGAACAACTCGGCATACATTCTCGATCCCACCATCAGATTTGAGACACATGCAGATCAACCGCATGAGGTGGACAGTGAAAAGAAACGGATCTATGAACCAACAATCCCGTTCTATAAAGATAAATATAGCCTGTCCCACATTGATGTGATAGGTCTGATGGTGGGAGCACGAGGTACCATACCCTCCTTCTTTGCCAACAAATGTAAAAACTTGGGCCTAACACACAGCATTGTGAAGGAAATAGCCATTAGTGCCCTCAAAGGATCGGTTCAGATATTGAGAAATCATTTCTATGGGAGTGTAATGAAAATTTCAAGTTATCTTAACCGATGGCTGTTGATTGGTTTAGGTATCAATGCCAATCAATCCGTACTATTATTTTTCTCGCGGTATATGGCATTTAAATCATTCTAACCTATCTGATTATATCCCCCCCCTTTCTTAACTGTAAATGAGCACAAACGCTACTTAGGTGTAAATTTTTCTGACATTTTGCATATTCGATTCCCTAACGTTTCAAATGTATATCATTTTACCTTTTAGATGTGTTTCCAAATTGTATGTAATACGCTTTGTCAAATCTGGCAACCTTTTCATAAGGGAAGCTAAATTTATATTATTATATTATATTATATTATATTATATTATATTATATTATATTATATTATATTATATTATATTATATTATATTATATTATATTGAGTTGTGTTGTATTGTATTGTACTATACGATACGATAGGATACAATAGAATATAATATAACACAATAAGTCACCTTAATTAATTACACGTCAACTTAATTGCGTGGCGCAACTTAAATATTCTCCTAAAAATGCTTGAACATAAAGGGATACCTAATCATCTGCTAAAAGTAATTAAGAGTATGTATAATGGATCAAAGATACGTATAACTGGAGATTAAAATAACAAAGAATTGGTTGATCAAGGATTACGACAAGGATGCAGTTTATCCCTATTCTTTTTAAGCTGTATATAGACGAAGCTCTAACAGACTGTAAAATTAAATTAAATAATGATGGTTTTGACATAAGGAGAAAAAGTATAATGTCTATATTATATGCGGATGATCAAGTAATCATAGCCAATAATGAGAATAATTTACAGAAAGCGGTACAAGAACTTAAAAAAAATAGTTGAAACATATAATTAAAAAATATCGACATCAAAAACTGAAGTAATGTCATTCAAATTTATAAATCCTGTAAGATCCAAGATAGTCATTAATAACGCTCCTATTGAACAGATTCACCATTTCAGTTTCTTGGGATGTGATATATCTTACCATGGTGAAATTGACATTGACGGAAAAATAGCAAAATTTAATAAAATGAAGGGCACAAATAGAAGAACATTTAAACGAAAAGTAAGGAAGGAAACTATAATGAAGTTTTATAAAGTGATAGCGATACCAACATGCTTATACGCAGTGAGACATGGACCATGACGAAGAGAGATATAGACATAGAAATTATATTCTATATCAAGGTTGTGAAAATGCCTGCACTGCGTGCTCTCAAGAACCCGCACAACATTTCCTTAAGAGCGATGATTGTACTTTATCTTGCTGATAAGTGAACCTTGTTGGATTTGTGTTGCTTGTAGTATGATCACGTAAAACAGGCGCTTTGACATACCTACCATATACAGTAGTATTCACGTTCTGAATTATATCGTCGGTTGACAAACAAAACACATTAAGTCAAAAATATTACCTCTGTGAAAAGAGCGTTTTGGAAGCTCTTGACAAAATTGAATCCTTAAAATATGAATTTTAATGAATTGTTTTTCTTTATGTGTATTTAATTTTCCAATTCTAAGTTTATACACAAATATTATGGACATTATATATGCCTTTTTATCAGCAGTAATATTTGTGACTTAATGTGTTTTGCTTGTAAACCTACGATGTTATTACAGTACATTACTTTATCTCTGAGTAACTTCTTTACATGTCAGTTTAGATTTGATTTTTTTGGTATGAACATTCCATGCTGTCACAGATTCGATAATCGATATGTTTTACGTCACAACTGGTATACATGATATAAGTTCGGAATTTGTGGCGTGATGACTCGATGAGTGTATGCCGTACTGAGCTCTGTACCTTATATGAGACTCCCGTGATGTTATTAGATTGTTTTACTTCAAGGCACACTCTAACTAAATGAATATTCATAAGAAAACGTCGACATTATCTTCTGCATTCTATTCCAGCAGGTCTTGAAGATTTTGTGAAGCAACTCACGATTAAATATTCAGTGTCTATTTCAGTACTCCTCTCTGTCTTTTCAGACACTCCGTCTTATCTAACGATACCTCTATCTATTTACATATCTATCTATCTGCTTACCTACCTGTCTGTACGTATATCTAATCTATAGATATACCTACCAATAACCAATGCCTCGAACAAGTACAAAATTTCAATTATCTGGGTTGTGAAACATCTTATCAAAATGAAAAAGATGTGAACAGGAAAAATACCAAATTTACACAAATTCTAGGAATAATAAACAATACATTAAAAGCTAAATTATTACAAAAAATCTACAAGAATAAAAATATATAATACACTAGCATTACCTTCACTTTTATACGGAAGCGAGATTTGGACATTAAAGAAAAAAGACATGAACAGAATAAAAGCAATAGAAATGAAATTTTTCAGGAGGACAGCAGGATATACTCTTTTAGACCGAAAAAGGGATGAAAATTTTTTAACAATAGAAGTAGAGTCAGTAGAAGAAAAAATCAGCAGATACAATTTCAATTGGCTAGATCATGTAAGAAGAATGTAAAATTCAAGAATCCCAAAAATTATGATGCAGTATAAACCTAGAGGACATCGTCGACCAGGAAGACCTTTTAGAAGACTGCTAGATGGGGCCGAAACAGGTCTACAGAGGCCTAATTCGTGAAGGATGATGATGATGAGATATACCTACCTGTCTCTGTCTGCCTGCCTCTGTCTCTGTATGTGTCCACTCTTCCGCCCGCTCGCCACCCGTTTGCCAGTACATTCGCCTGCCTTCCTACCCGTCCGTCTGTCTATATTTTTGTCTATATATAGTAGATGTCCATCTATAGCTTTCTACATCTACAGGGTGTTCAGTTCAAAGTGTGTCATGGCTCGCTGTATGGCGTCATGTGGCTAGCCGATGAGCCTAGAGAATTCAATCTTCCTACACTTCCGCAGAGGTGTATAACCTATGAGGTAGAGAAGTTGCCTAGCAAGTACGGCGTTCATTCTGAAGAGTACGTACCGATACGTACGGTAACGCCGGTAGTGGCAGGAATGTGAACTGTTTGGAAATACGTACTGTCGGGATATGGGGAGAGGATTAAGACGATTACTTACGTATTTGTTGACATTAACTTCGACGGTCAACATGGACAGGAGCATTTGATTTGTGTTGTGGAATGTTACCGTACGCAACCGATGATAATAAATACCCTGCGTACGACTTGCCGGCGCAAAACACAGTTCGAAAGAGGTTATGGTAGCACACAGACCGTACAGACCACCATCTGTTGCTACGACGTTGAAGTTATATAGTACACGTTCTCAAGTTCAGATTGACGAACGTCTTAAATAATAGGCAACTTCTCTAACATATAAGCTGAAACTCGCTTCAAATCGGTGACCCAACAACAGTGACGTCATGACACACTTTGAAATGAACACTCAGTATATATCTGTCTATACTTACCTATCTACTTGTCTACCTGTCTATATCTATATAAGCTACTTACCTAAGTGCCTACCTGTCTTCCAGTCGGTTCTAGGAAAACTAGTCACACTTAATCTCGTCATAGGTGTGTCTATACTTGTTTTTTTTTTTAAGATGGGAGATGCAGGAGAGTTGCGATCGGAAAAACAACTGAATATCACATAGCGTGGTAGGCCTGTTGCTATGGTAACAACGGTTGAGTTGCCAAACTTACCGTTCCCACATGGCGAGTGCTTAATAGCTCTCTTGGTGACATTTATTGTGCACACAATGTTAGCATTGGTACGTTTCGTGTTTGATTCTCTGTCGATTTTTGTATTGTTTTCTTACCTTCGCGTCAATTGTCAATGGATGTTTTAACATCAGCCATCTTAACGTCAATTGCTAGCTTCCATCAGCTGGCAGCATGGTAGTCGATATTGCCAACAAAGCACAGTAGTTCCAAGCTCGACCGCTTAACTGTCATGTCCCATCTTTAAAAAAAAAACAACTATAGTCACTTCTACTTCGTCACATAGAAGAAATTTGACACAGTGTTAATTCGTCACATAATTGTATTAGTCATAAGTTTTGTTGGTTATGGAGGAGATATTCGTTTTAGTATTAGTTTGTTACAACACTTTCTCATTTTGTATTGAATTTGACACAGTGTTAATTCGTCACAATTGTATTAGTCATAATGTTTGTTGGTCATGGAGGAGATATTCGTTTTAGTATTAGTTTGTTACAACACTTTCTCATTTTGTATTGAATTTGACACAGTGTTAATTCGTCACAATTGTATTAGTCATAATGTTTGTTGGTCATGGAGGAGATATTCGTTTTAGTATTAGTTTGTTACAACACTTTCTCATTTTGTATTGAATTTGACACAGTCTTAATTCGTTACATAATTGTATTAGTCATAATGTTTGTTGGTCAGAGAGGAGATATTCGTTTTAGTATTAGTTTGTTACAAGAGTTTCTCATTTTATATTGAATTTTATTCCCAGAGTTAAAGGTTAGTAATCTTACACGTTTCACTATTTTTAATTCTAACTAGAAATTTCCGGACGAGTTTTGGCTAATGGTCTGAAGATATCGAAGCACATTGTTTCCTTCTTTGAAATATTCGTAACTGTTTACAATTCTTTCTATCCTATTATCAAGTTCAACATGTATCCTTTTCTTCTTGGTTGATGAACCTCCTGCTTCAGCTCTATGTTCATTTCAATCTCTGCTGTTCCACTCCGAAGCCTTTCAAGTAGATCATACAAGGAAGCATTTTGGCTTACCAACTAACGTGTTAGGCTCACAAGTGTTGATTCTCCTAGGGAAATTTCAAAGAAAGGGTGGCTGTTGTCGGCATCTTCCATATCTTCTGCCCCTTATGTAATTTATCTTCGACATAGTGGAAAATTTTGAACTATTCTGCTTCTCTCAATTCATCAAATGCATTTATAACATTCTCTTGTGGTACAAAGCCAGTAGTACCGTAGTAACAATATCAATTAAAATTTCACATAATGGTTCTGACGAAATGTTACATGTGAAGAGTCACGAGTATGACGAATTGTTAACAGAATATGTGACGAATTACGGTTAAGATGAATTGTTAATGTGTGACCAGTATACCATGTGACGAATTAATTGCGATTAATTTTCCGGACCCCTTACCTGTCCAACTTCTTGTCTCTGCCGTCCGTCTACCCGTCTGCCTGACTGCCCGCCCGTCTGGTCGCATCCCGTCCCGTCTTTTCTACTCTTGTCTTTCTTGTCTTCTCTTTTCAAACCGAGTGCGTGTTTGTTTTTGTGTGTGTGTGTGTGTGTGTGTGTGTGCGCGAGTGTGTGTTTTCGTAGGTGAGTCGGCGATGAACTGTTGTTAAACTGCACAGACACTCATGGCCAGTTTTTCCAAGTAATGTTTAATTTGGCTTAACAAATGTTAAATTAACAGCTGGTTTATTTTTAACGTTTTGTTAAGATATTTTCCATTTTTCCAACATAATTTTGTTTAAAATAACCAACACTTAACTTTAACTGTCGTTAATACTATTCTAACTACTCAACAGCAGTTGGTAATGATTTTGCATATATAAGACAACTTCTTATTGGCTGATATTATTATTATTTAAATTCTGTACTATGGAGTAAGTCATGAAACATGTTCAAAATCGTAACCTATTACAGTAGCCATGATTCATACAGTACAGAGAATTGATAAATGAAAGTTGCATTGACTGCTATTGAATAATAATAATTATTATGTATGGTTACATTTTATAATGCTAAATATGAATTTCTGTTTAGAAAAATCTCAGCATTATGACCACCAGGTGACAATAATTACACGAATGTGTGTGTAGTCAACTGTACAGAAAACCCCGAGGAGAATTCCGTATCATATAAAATTCTCTAATTTAGGTTCATGTATAAATTATATGTAATTTCGTCCTAAAGAAGCAATTGCTGCTGAAACATTTTATTATTTACTCACTGCGTATTTTGAAGCACTATTGACATCGGATATAGTTGAAGAGCTAGTAACATAGAATCTAGAGTTAATAGTAGCTAGTGAATTGAAACAAGTGGCCTATTTCAACTAGGTAACATACAACTGAGTTTTATTTTAAGACATGAAACTGGTTATTATAACTACATACCGGTACCTAAGAAATATTAGTAAATTAATACATAATGTGCATTCAAATATAACAAAACTTAATTGGTATATTAACTTTCATTTATTAGAATTACATTATAGCTAGCGATAAGATATGTTTGCACTGGCTTTAAAACAGAAGCGAAAGAGCTGGATTCTTGGAATTTATAATCGTTTTCTTTCCGATGGAAATTTAATTTTCCAGCAGGATAATCACCCCGCGCACACCGCCATAAACGTTCAAAGACGGTTCACGGAAAAGCATGAAAAAGAGGATTGACAAATATCGAGACAGCCCACCTCAAAATCCAGATCAGTTCTGGGATCAAGTTCTGGTTACCTGGGAAGATTTCGCTAAGGACCAGAACTATTTCCGCGATCTGGTGGACTCAAATTCCAGGCAGTGATAGACGCCGATGGCATGTGTACAATGTATTAGATCCACATATGTATTTCTTTTATTTTTCTTTAATTTGTTTGTTTATCTTTGTTTCATTTCGTGAAGAAAATTGATCTCCCAAGAGTTTTTTAAATTCTCCTAGTGGAGCCAGAGTTGCGAAATAATAAGTTCCACTACACAAAATTATAAAAATGAAGAAAGGTAACATGTATAAAAATTAGTTACGTTAAAAAAAAAGTTATCGCCGAGAACCGAACACGGGCCCCTGAAATGGCAAGTCAACACGCTACTGACTACTCCATCTGGGTACCACGACGTAATCAGCGCGACGAAGCACATATAGCCGCTAGGCTTGAAGTCTACGGACACAGCTCACATACAAACGTAATCGTGTAAATATTTCAATGTTCAGTACTAGTTAATGTTTCATTCGGACTGATTTACTGAAGCTTGGTGAAACCGTCCCTTACTCTAAACATTCCTCAAAGAGAAACATAACATGTTACTTTCACAACTTTTGTCTGAACAGCTGTGGTGTTATCCGCCATGTTTAACTGTTTGTTAAATGAGTTAACGGCCTGAAATCCTACATTTAAAGTTAACAAATGGTTAAGAATCTGTTAAGCCAAACTGGTGTTGAACAAATGGAAAAACTGTATTTAACAAACTGTTGAAGGTTTAACAGTCGTTAAGTCTTCTAACAATACTTGGACAAACCGGCCATAAGTCTAGTTTTCCAATTAACTATCCATTTATTTAAAGAAAGGCACAATAGAATTGTATTTATTTTAATGTATTCTATTAACCCCATTCAATCTGTACAGCTATATCACTTCCATTCTATATACAGAGTGTAAGTAATGTCATTACTTTGAGGGAGTTAATCTTTGAGATATTTCAAACAAAAAAGTTTAATACAATTTTCCTGGTTTTTGCTTCCTTTCCCAGATAAAAATTGTTTTATGTGAAATATTCCATAGCGTGTTTCGGGAAAGCCATTAATTTAATTCCCAATATGCTAAGTCAATTTATGATAACGGTGTATAATGATGATAAATGATTCAAAGAATTTTAGTTTTGTCCCTTAAATATGCAGACATTTGATCCAAACAAACCTGACATTTTAAAATTCCTTTTCAGAACGAAAAGTTACATTAGTTAGGATCAAATTTCCGCACATTAAAAAAGAACAAAACTAAAATCCTTTGAATAATTTATCACCGCAATACAGTTCTCTCTTAAACTGACTGAGCACATTGGTATTAAATCATGGACTTTCCCTAAACACGCTATGAAATGTTTCATGTAAAATAATTTTTATCTCGAAAAGGAAAAAAAAAACGTGCAAAATTGTATTAAACCTTTTTTGTTTGAAATAACTCAAAGAATAACTCCCCGAAATTAATAACATTACTTACGGTTCACCGTGTATACCGCCATTACTTCAAACGTCACCTTTACTCGCTAACTGAGCAACTTACTAACGTCACTTCAAAATTTTGAGTAGTTACTCCTTTCTGGTAATTACTTGTGATTTTATTCATTCGAAGAATCGAGAGATTTTCTCATCAGAGTAACTACTGTGATTGAGAGCAACTACTTGTGAATGAACAGAGAGATGAATTAATTATTTATATGGAAGTGAGTGATTTCTAAAAAAATATTATGAGAAAAGAGTAAGCGTACTTAGCCTTGTTCATTTTACTCAATGTCAGCAAGATGATAGGTCCAGTTTGAGAGTTGTTTAAATCCAAATATGGGATACGAATTTCTGTTGAACTTGTTCGCGGAACTCTTGTTGTAAGTGAACTAGAATAATGACTGTGACGTGTAATAACGTGAAATTGCGTGTGCTGACGTCGTCTAACTCGTCCTCAAACAGCAGCTAATTAAAAATATTTCACTACAAAGTTCTGACGCTCACAAAGTGGGTTCTTTAATTAGAAATATTTTTATGTATATAGAAAAGAGAAAGTGTTGAAGCGTTTTGTACAAGTGGGTTCTGTATTCTGTTTTTATTCATTCTTTGGGCAAAGGAATTGATGTTAATTTATCAACGTAGAAGAAGAACGATTTAAATACAAACGAGTATAATACAGGGAATAAATTGTTAATTACTGTTCTTTAAGTTGTTGTTAGTACGGTTAGAAATGGGTCGTTCCATTTTTACGGATGTGACAATTATTTGGTTATATTGACTAAAAGACTTAAGATTATGTCAGTTTCTTATCTTGTAGGCAGTCGTAAAACCTATTGTACATACCTCTAGTTACCTAATTGTTGTTCCATAATTATAACATCCATATCTTTTGTCTAAGAAAAGGGGGAGGGGAAAGACTGAATGTTATGGATATGACAAAATTTTCCATTGTCATTGCGCTTTAATATGGTTCATTCAGTAACCCTGCTAATTGCTCAGTTCTGAAAGAGTAGGGCTTTTTTTCTGTAACTAAGATTTTTTAGAACAAGATGACCTTTTTTTAAATTTGGATTTGCAAATCACCAAGGACATACAGAATATTTATAATATGTTATGGATGTGACGTTACAGGTGTGACAAAATAGGGCCTAGTTAAAATATGGAATTTCAGTTACTTTATTATTTTCTGCAAACATCTTAAAATACAAATAATTAAAGATATACAAGGAAATAAATACAATCACACAATTTTGCTATGAAAATTAATCATTTTCAAACAGGCTTATTCATAACTCTTGGATCTTTCACTCTTTTAACAACGACAGAAGCTTTGTTCATAGATACATCTTCCTACTTTTGCCAGATCCATGATATCAACTACAGTCAACATAGGAAAATAAATAATACCACGATTGAAATTATCAATCAGTTAACAAAGTTTAACTGTGCTGTTTATGGTAACATGTACAGGGACATCATTTTATTTTTACTTCAATTTTTATTGTACCTGAGTTTTTGAATGTACTTCACTCCCACTCCTTCTACTAAGGAAGTTCAACTCCACACAGAACCAAGACCGCAGATAGTAAGCAGTACTGAGTTATTGAGTATAGTACGTTCCAGAAATATGTTCGCATTTTCCAGTGACGAAAGAGCTTTCAATATTGAATCATATTTTCGCACAGGTACTGTCCGTTTGCCTACGTCGCATCCCGATTTCCCACACCTGCTTCTGCTCTCCCCTCTGTAATAGCTGGGCTGTCTTAGCTCTTTTCTGATAACATTAATTTCTCTTAGGAATTGGAAGTTTACGTAATATTATACAGCTGTTTAATTTAACTTGAATAAAAGGGCCTCGTTAAGTAATTAACTGTCACATGATTTCCTCCCTTTCTACAATCCTGCGGCATAACCACTTGGACGGACAGTAGATAGCATGTCTGAGTAATTTTATATTTTCGGGCCGGGCAGAAGTGAAGATTGAATTTACAGTACGTAGAGTAGGTACAGAATTATTTCAACATGAGTTACTAGTACGAAGGACGAAACTGGCAATTGGAATTAGATGCAATAGTCTATAGTGCGATAATATGCACAAAAGAAGTGAAGCCTGTATCGAAATGAACGGCCACCATTTTCAAAATTGTGTTTAAATATTCATATTATGATTATTTTTCAATTTAACTGCTTTCTGTATATTGTACGCTGATGTGCTGTAGACAGTATAATATACACTGCATAATGAATACGTTCGCACGTTCGCATGGATAACTCACTTCGTGAGTAAAAACATTTATTCTTAATACAGTACTGTACTTCGATTAAAGAAAAACCTAATGAAAATTATCAAACTCAAAATCGCGATATTTCCTAGTTTACGTAAATGGATGAACTACTTTTCTTCCTTCCTATACCTAGTAGAGTGATTTGTGTTTTACGCCAGTATCATCGAACTCCAGTCTTGGAGGGGGGAGCAAGCGGTGTTTCCGGTTCTGTAAAGGTATAGACAGGTTAATATTAAAAATGTTAGTGAAAATAAAATGATGTCCCTGTAGATTTTTATTTTTAAAAGCTATATATTCGTACCTCCTGAATTATGTTGCGTATTATAATACACAGAAATAGACTGTTTATGAAAAATATTTTTTTTTAGTTACAAGACCAGTTGACATGGAATGCTCCAAATGTAAAAAGGTATATTTATCATGAAATTTATAGTATTGGAAAAAACGTTTTGTCGCACAAATACTTTATAAGTTTCAGAAAAGGGGCAGTGCGCATGATCAGACATACAAGGAAACAAAACAAATTTTATTACTTCAATTAGCCCTTCTCTTGTGACCCAGGTCGCACGTCCTGTGATTATGCGGATTGCCTCTTTTCTAGGACTTATAAAATATCTGTGCGACGAAACTTTTTTCTAATACTGTATGTATGTACAGAATGTGTGTACGTGTATGTATTTATTCATACTGCAAATGGATAAATACCCGTGGCAGTGGTTAGTAATTACAATCACTAATAACAATTAATAATAAATACATTTAACTATAAATTAATAATAATAATTAATACTAATAATAAATAAAAAGAATAAATAATAATAACAATAGTATAATAATATTAACAAGGAGCATCCTAAATTAAATGAAGCATGATCACTTAAAATAAGATTAAAAGTAAATTTAATTTGTATCTTAACTCTAAGTTCGAACTAAAACCCACGAGTATGATATGTTCATATCTGCAAAAGTACAGGGACATCATTTTATTTTTACTAACATTTTTAATATTAACCTGTCTATACCTTTAGAGAACCGGAAACACCGCTTGCTCCCCCCTACAAGACTGGAGTTCGATGATACTGGCGTAAAACACAAATCACTCTACTAGGTATAGGATGGAAGAAAAGTAGTTCATCCATTTACGTAAACTAGGATATATCGCGATTTTGAGTTTGATAATTTTCATTAGGTTTTTCTTTAATCAAAGTACAGTACTGTATTAAGAATAAGTGTTTTTATTCACGAAGTGAGTTATCCATGCGAACGTATTCATTATGCAGTGTATATTACACTGTCTACAGCACATTAGCGTACAATATAGAGAAAGAAGTTAAATTGAAAAATAATCATAATATGAATATTTAAACACAATTTTGAAAATGGTGGCCGTTCATTTCGATACAGGCTTCACTTCTTTTGTGCATATTATCCCACTATAGACTATTGCATCTAATTCCAATTGCCAGTTTCGTCCTTTGTACTAGTAACTCATGTTGAAATAATTCTGTACCTACTCTACGTACTGTGACTTCAATCTTCACTTCTGCCCGACCCGAAAATATAAAATTACTCAGACATGCTATCTACTGTCCGTCCAAGTGGTTATGCCGCAGGATTGTAGAAAGGGAGGAAATCACGTGACAGTTAATTACTTAACGAGGCCCTTTTATTTAAGTTAAATTAAACAGCTGCATAATATTACGTAAACTTCCAATTCCTAAGAGAAATTAATGTTTTCAGAAAAGAGCTAAGACAGCCCAGCTTTAGAGAGGGGCGAGCAGAAGTAGGTGGGGGAAATCGGGATGCGACGTAGGCAAACGGACAGTACCTGTGCGAAAATATGATTCAATATTGAAATCTCTTTCGTCACTGGAAAACGCGAACATATTTCTGGAACGTACTATACTCAGTAACTCAGTACTGCTTACTATCTGCGGTCTTGGTTCTGTGTGGAATTGGAACTTCCTTAGTAGAAGGGGTGGGAGTGAAGAACATTCAAAAACTCAGGTACAATAAAAATTGAAGTAAAAATAAAATGATGTCCCTGTACCTTTTAGCACTATACTCATTTCGCTGTCAACTCACTCACTGCACTGGAACTACAACACATTTCTCTGATACTATCCTGGTTTCACTAATACTTCACAAACATTTCACTGTTCAAATATTTTGCTCTACCACTATAAACTATAAAAATTTACTGACACAAACACACTTCACTGACACAACACACTTCTTCACTGATACAAAACTTCAAGTAACAACAAATCAATTAAACCCTTCAAATAGTGTGCATAATATACTACCGCATGGAAGAGAGGTAGTGCCTGTCCAGAATTGATGTCGGAAATTTTAAAATTAGAAAGATGGAGGACGGGATTGTAGTTTCAGAAGTCGCAAGAATATATAGGCCTACATGTTATACAGTCGAAACTCCATACAACAAAAAGCGATTAAGGCCCATTTAGACTGCCATTTTTCTTTTCAGTTCAAGCGTCAGTGAACTGACTTAGTTGACTCCAAGCTCCATATCAACTGATCGTATAAAGTTTATACGAAGGAAGAAAAGGACTGACATGGCTAGAGGCTGGTGTGATGCGTGAAGGTCAAAACGTCGGGTCAAAGTTCAGCCTCAGGCCATGTGATAGTGTATACGGACGCGTCATTTCAATCTTCAGATTTCTGAAATACTGCTCACAATCAGTTGTCCGCAACAATGAACGTGGAGCGTGAATTTATAGTAACATTTATTAACAATATCTTGAATGTAAGTTTCTTTGACAAAATAAAAATCATGATCATAATGCGGATAAGTAATACTGGGTGTTCAGTTCAAAATGTGTCATGGCTCGCTGTATGCCGTCATGTGGCTAGCCGATGAGCCTAGAGAATTCAATCTTCCTACACTTCCGCAGAGGTGTATAACCTAAGAGGAAAAATTTGCCTAGCAAGTACGGCGTGCATTCTGAAGAGTAGTACCGATACGTACGGTAACGCCGGTAGTGGCAGGAATGTGAACTGTTTGGAAATACGTACTGTCGGGATATGGGGAGAGGGTTAAGACGATTACTTACGTATTTGTTGACATTAACTTCGACGGTCATGGACACGGAGCATTTGATTTGTGTTGTGGAATGTTACCGTACGCAACCGATGATAACAAATACCCTGCGTACGACTTGCCGGCGCAAAACACAGTTCGAAAGAGGTTATTGTAGCACACAGACCGTACAGACCGCCATCTGTTGCTACGACGTTCAAGTTATACCGTACACGTTCTCAAGTTCAGATTGAAGAACGTCTTAAATAATAGGCAACATCTCTAACATATAAGCTGAAACTCGCTTCAAATCGTTGACCCAACAACAGTGACGTCATGACACACTTTGAAATGAACACCCAGTAGATGATGTCATGTGTTAGTAGAAATTAAATAAATTGATCTTGTTAAAATAAATCATAATCTTCTATATCTAAGGCACACGGAAATTTATATGAAATTTATAGGTCTACACAGGATATTCTACATCGTTATTACATATCTACATGACCAGAGTGCTGCATTGGAGTTAAATCGCTCGCTTGAACTCGGTCGAATGTCGCACGCTCGAGTGAGATAAGATCGGTCGTGATACGTTCGTAATAAATAGAAGCACAGTACAAGGTCATCTCACTGACATGTCTTATCTTGTATGGAAGGCGACAGATAAGATACACATATGTTTCGCTCACACGGTAAAAATAAGGTTTTATTTTCTGCGTTTATGACAAACGTCTAATGGAACGTACCAAAACAGGAACATGAAGTTATAAATAAAATAGTATGGAAAACTTCGATATACAGTTATTATTCCTAATTAATAATTATTCAATATTTGATATACCACATATAGACCTATGATATGATAGGTCCATACATAGTGTTGCGCCTATATACTGCGACAATGTAGAAACGTTTTACAAAATATTATTATATACCTGTAAATTAATAACAATATTAGTACAGAGATAACGTCACAGAAAATATAATAAAACGAATAATCATCCAGCACAACTGCTAGAGACGCAAAGATTGATACACTAATTATTAGAGATTATTATTATTATTATTATTATTATTATTATTATTATTATTATTATTATTATTACTAGAAAACTTGATACGGTTCTTGCATTATCGTGATTGTGTTCTCCGTTTATAATAATTACAATTACATCCAATAACATCTCTCAGATATGGCAATATCAAAATCACTCCTTTTTGGGGGGGGGAACATTTACCTACAACAATTATATTACATTTTAAAGCAAGTTTTGTAGTTGTACTATGGAGAGGTTAGTTAAACATTGCGAAGTTTTGAAATGATAAACATCTATGATGTTACTACACAGTTCATTACTGTAACAAGAACGAATGTGTAACGCTCGGCTTATACCGTTCGAGGATTTATCGCTCACGACAACTTTACCCATCATGCATGTGCGCTACCTATCGGATGATGCTATGAACTACTTGG